>NW_007260263.1:661491-726891 GCF_000164805.1 Carlito syrichta | reverse complement strand
AAATTAGATTAAAAAATTCTCTTTCATGCCTTTAGTTTTCTACAAAACTAGTTCTTGGCTATCTTAGTAAATGGCATCATCATCCATTCAGTTACTTAAGCTAAAATATTAAGGTTCTTTGCATGAGTCATTGATGAACCCTTTCCACTGAGTCCCCACAAGTCTTCCCATTCTACCTCCACCTCTGTGCCCCTCCTCTTTCACTGTCTAAAGTAATCTTTTTCCCAGAAAATTCTATAAAATTCCATAACATGTTTCTCTCATCTCATGCTCACTTTTACCCAATCTATTTTCTGCATCTGCACTTCCCAATATGTTAAACAATAGCCACAACGGCTAGGAAACATTTTAAACAGTGTTTATCTGGATAAAATCACATCAAATTTTGAAGATTTAGTATAAAAGTAATATATAAACAATTTTAGTCATCAACTTTATATTGATTACATGTGGAAATGATAATGTATTGAATATGTTGAGTTAAATAAAGCACATTATTAAAATTAACTTCACCTGTTTAGTTTTACTTTTTTAACAGGGCTACTTGAACACGTCAAGTTGTAAGTGTGGTTCACATTATGGTTATATTTGTGGCTTACGAATATTTCCACTTGGCAGCCTGGTACCAAACAGGAAGAAAAATAACTTTGTTGAAGCACAAAGAGGACTGTATCCTAACTCAGCTTAAACCTTTTAAATGGTTTTATTTTATATTTGAAATTTAATCCAAATTCCTAACAATGACTTATGAGCTATCTCCTTTTTTTTAAATTTCTGTCCAATTTTATCTGAGCCATATATCTTCCCACTCAGTATAATTCTTGTCATGCTAGCCTTCATTCTGTTTTTTTCTTCTGTTTGTTTTTCAACAAACACCACTCTGTTTTGTCTCAGGACTTATACACGTGCTTCTCTTTCTTACCAAAATACTCATCCTCTCACATTCAAGTGGCAGTGCTTATCTTTCTTTTCAGTCTCAGCTCACTTCTCAATTTTCAAAAAGTTATCTTTGGTTGCCCAACATAAAATAAATAACATCTTATAATTCCTTACATCATCCCCTTAACTCTTCACCCCTTGTAAATATTATATACACGTTATGAAGCAGGAATAATCTTTAACAGTTCCAAAGTAATTTCAAGCCATGAAAATCTTTTTTGCCCTGCAGCTTCCCACTCATCGAATCAAGAGAAGGGGATTAGAAGGCTGATGTGACTGAGAACATAGGTCTCGTATTTTAACTCTCATTCTCAGAAATGATTTATTTTAAAATTCATAATAAATAGCTATTCAAGTAACTGAAGAAAAGTTTTTAAATGCTTTCGTTCCTATCAACATACCAAGAGCCCAACCTCAGGGACACTGATAACAGGTTTTCTTATAAGATTTCATTTGACCCAGTGTTGGAAAAAGAAATGAGAATAGGGCAAGGAAGACTTGAGAAGTGTGTTAGGGTTTCCTTCTCTAAGAGAAATCAGCCAGGAGGAGAAGTATTAGATAGGTTGAGGGGGGTGGGGGGGAAAGCCAAAAGCAGAAGGAATTTCTGTCTCATCTTCTCGATGGAACTTCGACAACTCAGATAGGTAGTCCTATGACAACTCCAGAAGATGAATTATGGCATCATGGTCTGGTTAGATAAAGAAAGAAGAGAAGGGAAAGGTGAAAAAGTGTAAGAAAGACAAAGAGAGGGATTCTCTCTACTCTCTAATGTTTTAAAGGAACCCAAAAGTTACTCCATGCTCCAAAGATAATGCAAAATGTCACCATGCCTTTTAGTGACACTATAGGCAGAAGTGATGAACCCCAGTGTAAGTAGCTGCAAGGTGGACAGATTAGCTGGTGTCAGATATAAGATGTCTCTGAGGCATCACATGCCACATTTAAAGAGCCAAAAAATGGTTGATTGAATCATCCAAAGGAAACGATTAAGCTTTGAAAATTTCCCAGAAAACCAAAGATAAATTCTTGATGAGAAATCAAGGCAGTGGATCTAGGAACTAGACCAGAGGGACCCAGCAGGGATTTGTAAGGAGGCAGTGAATATCAAATGGTTTCAAAGCTCTCTCTTCTACTTCTGGGAAGTCATGAAGTCCCATTGTTTACCCTGCCACCTTGAAAAAAAATAGATGGGAAGAAATGGGAAAGAATGAGCATTTACTGAAAAGAGAATGAGTCATCTCCCCCCAATAAAATAAATTTTTAAACAAACATTGGAGAGAGAAAATTACCAGTTTAAAATATCTTCATTACACTCATGAGGATGAATTTGTGAAGTTTAGATAAGGCATAGGAAAAAAACATCTAAGTGCAGTGAATAAATGTGCTCACTCCTACACTTTTTATTCTCGATCCCCAACCAAAATTTAGCTCCATTGCCATGTACTAAGTCTTTCTCGTCAACATTATATACCCAGAATCTGGCGTATCAACTGATGTGCAGTAGATGATCAGAAATAGAGGAGGAAGTCAGGAGGATCAGAGTCAGAGAAGAGATGTGAAAACAGAAGCGGAGTTTGTAGTGATGTGTTTTGAAATTGGAGGAGGGGTCATGAGAGAAGGAATGCAAACAGCTTCTAGAATCTAGCTAAAGCATGGAAACGGATTCTTCCCTAGATTCCACAGGAAGAACACAGCTCTGCTAGAACTTTTATTTTAGCCCAAAAGACCTATTTCAGAATTCTTTTAACCTCCAAATCTGTAAGATAACAAACATATGTTGTTTAAACCATTAAATTTGTGGTAATTCAGCCAGGCTCGGTGGCTCAGCCTGTCATCCCACGCTTTGGGAGGCTGAGGTGAATGGATTGCCTGAGCCCCGGGTTGGAGACCCGCCTGGGCAACTTGGCGAGACCTCATCTCTACAATAAATCAAAAATTACCCGGGCGTAGTTCCAGCTACTTGGAAGGCTGAGGCGGAAGGATCGCCGGAGCCCAGCGGGTCGAGGCTGTGGTGGCCCAGAGCGGCCACTGCACTCCAGTCTGGGCGACAGAGTGAGACTCCAACTCAAAAAAAAAAAAAAAAAAATTGTGGTAATTTATTAAAGCAGCAATAGAAAACTAATATAGATTTTTGAGTGAATGCGTAAATAAATAAATGTCTATTTTGGTGGCTTCCAATAATCTAAAGTACTTTAGAAAATAAACTTTGCTGCTGAGTGAAGAATTTTAACTATACTATGTGGTTAATACAAAATAATTAATTAATGGTTAGTACAAACCCCATAGTGCATCTATACATTTTACTAGCTTAAATAATGGTAGCACGTTGAATTTACATAGCTTGTGCTCAGAAAATAGTACCAGACGGCAAAATTATAGCTAATCATACTCTTTAGTATTTGAGTTAGTATCAAGAGCATACCCTTGTTGCTAGTATGGCTTTTACATGCTCTAATAAATTGTTTTACAACTGCATAACAGTTGCCAAAATTTTGTATTTACCTCACTAAAGCTTCTTTATATTTTTAAGAAATACTTCACTTTTAATAAGAAAGAATTTTATTAAGCACCTGTGCTCAGTTACAAGTGCATAGCATCGCCAAAAGAGAACTCAATATACATTATTCCAAAATAACAAAATTAATTTAGAAATTTAATATTCACTTGATGGTTTGCCAAAAAAAAAAAAAAACCCTCCTTTATATAAGAAGTTCTAAAATGAAATATTTGCTTGAAGATCACTGAATATTGGAAAGTCTGGTGACATAAAATTTTCAGAGTTAAAAATAAGCAAATCACTAATCCAATCAGTATTGTTGATTGAATAATGACTGAAAGGAAGGGATTAATTAAATTTTAATATATGCCAATGGTGAAGTATAAGTCCATTTATAAACATTCAATTTCAGCACGCTCATTAAGGAGTACAGACACTGCACAAAGAAGGCATATGATGTTTTAAAAATTATTTCTACTTATATGGCCTGATGCTCAGCACATTGATTTCATTGTAAATAACTACAAGTTTAAGCACCCCATGTGCTAGTGCTGAGATAACAAAAAAAATGCTTTTGCCATCTAAATAAGATTCATAGTAAATATTAATTACAAACGTCGTCTTTAGCTACTTCAAAGTATTCAAGAATTTTTTCCCATGGGTTCTAATAGTGCCCCTGCTTTCTCACTCTCTTGGTTTTGTCCTACTTTAAAGCTAGTTGAACCTAAGAAGAATTGAAGACAGCATAGATATCATAAAAAATGTTTCCAGTAATTTTAACTGACAGTCTAATGGAGAGTCTAGTCTTCCCTTATAAGACTGTGATGAGACAAATGGATTAGTGCAGAGTTCAGAGTCAATTTCCTTATTAAAGTTCCTCATATGGCCAATAATTCCACAGCATTCACATGTCAATTAACCCGAAATGTTAGCCTGTGACAATTTGTTTAGCAGCTACTCTTACTGGATATGTAACAGGTTTCGTTCTTGAAAATAGAACAAAAAGTAAGAACAGTAAAAAAAAAAAAATGGAGAGGTGATGGAAAGGGGGAGAGAAAAATTTATTATAACTTACATGATATGCTATTATGTATCATTGAAAATGATTCCCAAAAAAATGTTATGTTAGGTCTACATTTACTAACATTTTACTTTCTGTATCCATGGTGATATATTTTAGAATTATTTTTACTTCTATCATAAGAAAAAACAATTTTAAAATAATTTTATTAAATTCTAAATATTTATTTCAGATTACAAGTCAAATGCATATGTTTAAGTTCCTTGTATTTTAAAATAAATTCCAAAAATATCATAAACTTGTTTTTTCTTGTAAAAGAAAGTATGATAGATTATGTCAGCATAGCAATACTGGCATAAATGTAAAAAAAACTTCACTTTTAATATCCCATGTAAAAAAAATGGTGTCGTAATAAGTTGGTACTCTTTTATGCTATTGAGTATATATACGCAAATTAATTTAAAAGGGTATAAGAAAAATAAAGTGTAGTGGTAATTGCAAACTTTTATCTAACTTTCAATTTCTTAGTTTAATGTTTGTTTCATCTAATATGGTATATTAAATTTATTCTTGTTGGATGAATATGCATTTGATTTGATAGTAGAGTGGACAGTCCAAGTCAATCCAAGTTTAAAGAGCAATAAAGAATAATGTGGCAGTTTATTAAGTATAAAAATCCTATTATCTACTTTAAAATTTTATTTTTTGTTACTATTAGGAAATTAATTTTAATTTGTCACTTTCTTTTTTTCCCCTAAACTTTGGGAAATAAAGTGGAAATACACATAGCAGTCTGTGGATATGTTAGCAATGAGATGAGCGGGTAATTTTCAAAACACAGGCCATTTTTTGTCTAATTTTCTTCTTGAAAATCCCTGACTTTTCAAAAACTTGCATGATGCATTGGATGTTGTTTTCATGGTTTGTTTCCTTTTGAAATATTTCAGGAGCAATTCTCATCCCTTCTGAAGATTCTCTCTTATTATTATCTTCCAACAACCCATAATGGAACACAAGGATGCCTTCCTTGATTTCAGCTGCAATGAAGGACTATCAGCTCTTTTTAAATTGTTCCGTGGCATCTTCTGATGAAATGCGCATGTCTGTATTCGACATTTTTCTCTTTTGCCTTAATGTTACTTAAGCAAGCAAAAAACAAACAAACAAAAACTTCCCTGAAGTTACCATTTTTATCTAGACTGTATTTCTGAGTTTATTGGAAGGGTGTTACAGATTATTTTATTCACCATCTTTCTTCTACCAAGAAAAAAATCAGCACAGACAAAGTTCTTTTCTGCCACTAAGTTGAATTCATTTTTAGATTCCTGTTTCCTCAAGATATTTCTAGCCTGTAAATTGAATATTTTCTACTTTTCCTACTTTCTAATTAATTAAATGAAATTAGGCAGCAACCTCTAGAGCTGCTGCTTTCAGGTGGAACAGACACTGCAGAAAATGTTAAGTACAAAACAATCTTCTGTAATCAGCTCATTTTCTAAAAGGCTAATTCAGATCCCTATTCTTGGGCACTTCAACATCTGCTCATTTATCCTAGCCCAAATCCTAAACATGCCTATATGACCTGCAATTCTTCGGCCACCTCATGAAGAATCTTTCCTTTCTTCCTCCACTTCTCTTCATTGGTGTTGCAGCAATACTATCTTCCAGGTTGAGTAATATACACCTCTGGCATTTCCATACTAATAGCCCACTTATCCAGTCCCTTGAGATTGTCCTCACAGCTCAAATGTTCTTCAGAGCCAATAGCACTTACACTAAAAGACAAGCAATACAAAACTGGTAAGTAGAATATATGGCTGCCATTCACCGCCTGGAGCATTACGGAATGTCATGATTGTAAGTTTTTGTTAAGCCTATTAGCTAATAGGAAGCAATCCAAATGTTGAATATTTCTAGATCCCTGAGAAGCATGCCACACAATTAAAATGTACAATCTTAAATATTAAAATATATCATAAAATAGTTCAAGATTTAAAACACAGTCATGCATGAGAGATACTTGAAATGAGTTTGCTTCACCTTAATTAGTATTAGGTATTCGTTTTTCCAGTGCTTTTCTTATTGCTCTAGAGAATATGAAAGAAGTATGGAATACAGCCCCTGTATAAAAAAAGGTTATATCCTAGCCGGAGACACATGGTTAACATATAATGAATGACTAACACAAGGCAGTCCATTTTCCTAATATCTAATCCAGTAAAGACAGATAAGCATTAATTATAAGGAATTTTAAAAATTCCTTGTAATCAGGACTATGGAATATAGGAACTAGCAGAGACCTTGGGGATAATGTAGTCAAGGTCGTACATCTTGCAGAGGAAGAAAATAGGCAGAGTTAAGTTATCTGTCCAATGACACAGGGCAGTCGAGTACTAAGCTAATTCTAAATATGCTAGCATAACTCCCACAGGAAGACTCTTTCTACTACAGCCTGCATCCGTGTTAACAAAAAATGATATTTTATTCTTATATATTACTATGGCAATATAAACATTTATAGCTGTTAGGTGTGTAAGTATAAAGCCTAAGTGACAGAACTGGTTAAATGTTCTAGAATAAAGAACAAATAATACTCATTTTTCTTGGGATTTATAAACTGGAATGGCGGGTGGCAAGGGTCCCACTTACCCAGTTTTTTCTAGAAGACTCTGAGAATTGATTCATATATGCTCAGGAATACATCAGGCAACACGACTTCATCTGTCTTCTGCTCTTAAGCTCAAGCCCCCTCTGGTTTTGCTTTTGCCAAAACTCTTGCTGTCAAAGCCTGAAGCTGCAGAGAGACTGCCAGCACTTAACCACTATCTCGAAAATGCTTTATTATCCTCGTCATATGTTTTTGAAAAGTTAGACAGATTAAATAGGAAGCTGATTTAAACCTTCTTTGTATATACCAACACTAAAATGTATATCAAAATATGTTTATTGGAATAGTGACAAATAATAAATTAAAATGATGTTAAGGTCATGGCAATAAAAAAGACTTTATTTTCTCTATTAATAACAACTGTGACCACAAGTTTGCTATTAAAATGTTATTTCTGTGAGATGCCTGAATTAACATAGTTTACTAGTTAATGATGCATTCTAAGATTTGGTGCAAAAATAAAGTTATATACATCTTATATAGAAATATGTGAATAGATAAAAAATGGTCTTAATCGTCACCACCCATAAGTATGTTGTATTACAAGGTTAAGGAGAATTAAGATTATGGAATAAATTAAGATTGCTAATCTTAAAATAGATTGTGCTGGATTATAAAGAAAAGGTAAGGAAATGGATTATCACTGTATTAGTTTCCTATTGGTACTATAGCAAACTATCACAAACTTAGTGACTTAAAACAAATCTATTATTGTATTTATTAGGGTTCCCTAGAGAAACAGAACCAATAAGATGTGTATGTGAATATATGTGTGTGTATGTACATACATACATATATATATGGAGAAAGAGAGAGAGAGAGTTATTTTAAGGAATTGGTTTACAGGATTGTGGAAGCCAGCAATTCTGAAATCTTCAAGGCAAGGCAGGCAGGAAAACAAGAGAACAGTTATGCAAATTACTACTAGTCCAAAGGTAGTCAGTTATCAAAGCTCCCTCTCCCGTGATGACAGTCAGTCTTTTTCTGGAGTCCTTCATTTGATTGGATGAGACCCAATCACTTTATGTAGAATAATCTCCTTTGTTCAAATTCTACTGCTTTAAGTATTCATCTCATAAAAAAAAAAATTACGTTCACAAGGACATCTAGACTGGCACATGACCAAATGTCTGCGTACCAACGCCTAGCCCAGTTGACACATAAAATAAACTGTCAAGATTATCTTATGTTTCTAAAGGTCAAAATCTTAAATAAGTATCACTGAGCAAAATTCAAGGTGCTAGAAGGTCTGTTTCACTTCCAGAAACACCAGGGGATAATTCACATTCTTGTTCCAGCTTCTGTAGGGTGCCCACTTTTCTTGGCTAGGGCCCCCCTTGTATCTGCAAAGCCCACAGTAGTTGGTTGTCATGCTGCGTCAATTAGACACTGCCTTTCTTCTGATTTCTGTTTCCACTTTTATGGAACATTGGGCTCTCAGTGATAATCCAGGATAAACTCCCTATTTCAAGGTAAGTGATGACAACCTTAGCTTCATCTGTAGTCTGAATTACTTTTTGCCATGTTATATCACACGCTAACAGGTTTCATGGATTAGAACACAGGCATATTTGAGGGCCTGTTATTCTGCTTATCATATTTCTCTAGAGCCTTCAAAAGAAGTATAGCTCTGTTAGACTTCTGACACCCAGAACAGAAAGTTAATAAAGCTGTTGTTTAAGTCACTACGTTTGTGGTCATTTGTATCAGTAGCCATAAGAAACGAATACAGTTGTCATCACGAAGGAATGAAAAGTTTAAACAATAGAATGTGTATGTAAACATAATACAAACCTGCTTGAAAATTTGTAGTAAGCTAGAGATATTTAGACATTTCCTGTACTTTAAAGATAGAGCCTCTACAGCGTGTTGAAACCAGATAATAAGAAACAAGGGGGAAAATAAAGGCATTAGAAAAAATAATTGACAGTTTCTCCTGAGATAGCTAGCTATAGCCCTGTGCCAAGCTTCTCAAATTGTATTCCTCAGAACATTAGTGTTCGCTGAGATATCGATAAGTTTTTAGGCAAAAACAAAAGTTTTATAAAATCAAATATTTCTGAAAAACTCAGGTTTCTTTACCATAAGGCTTTATTGTGTTTATACGCATTGGAAATAGCTCAGTGACTGTGCAGTGTCACAAAACCTTTTTGATGATATAATTTAATGATTTCTTCAATACATAATTCGTTGAACGTGGCTTGGGAAGTACCGCAATGAGCTTAGTACATTGGATACTCTATTAAGGCTACCATTAAAATAATATCTCTGCTCAACTGATTCTATATACTTAAAGAGAAATGAATGTCCTTATCTCATTTTAAAAGTTTGGAAAAAATCTACTGATTAAACTAAAAATGTATATTAAAGAGTCTCCATAAGCATAACTTCTTATAGTATTACAAAAAAGTAAAATGGTCCACGAATTAGCTATAGTTTGGTGAATCCCAAATAAAACCAAATAACTCTTTGGTTCAGGATCATTGTATAACGAGATCCATGATTTTAATCAGACCTTTGATTTTAATCAGACCAGACTTTCGTGTTGTCACCTCCATACTGGTTAACCCCTGCTTTCTAGGCTCATTCACTCAAAACTCTGCATCTTAAGTGCAATCACAAAGTAAAGAAGAAAGAAGGAATTTAAAATATTTGGGGGCCAAATTTATAAGCAAGTTTGAAGTAAATAAATAGAGTTAACCTTAGAAGTCATGATGATTTTTAAAAAAATTTTATTTTAAGGATGTGGGGTACAATTCAGGGTTAGGTATACAAATGGTCATCATACAGTTAAAGTTTCAGCCTCACTTTGGCACCCACTTCACCTGGTTTGAGATTAGTTAACCTTATTGATGAAATATGCCCCCTACCCGGCAATTTCCTATTACTGTCAATCCCTTTCTTATAGTATTATGATAATTGTTCAAGATTCGCTTATGAGTGAGAACATGTGGTACTCAGTTCTTTGTTTCTGTGATAAATCACTCAGTATTATAGACTCTAAGGTCATCCAAGTTGCTGCAAAGTTCATAGTTTTGTCCTTCTTTATGGTTGCATAATATTCCATCATGTATATGTACCACATTTTTTAAAATTCAGTCTACCTTCAATGGGCAGCATAGTTGGTTCCATGTTTTTTGCTACTATGAATAATGCTGCAATAAATATGCGTGTACAGATATCTGTTTCATAGAGTGATTTGAGTTCCTCCAGGTATATTCCCAGAATGGGGATTGCTGGGTTATACGGAAGGTCGATTTTTAGGTCTTTTTGGAATTTCCATACAGAGGTTGTTCTAGTTTATAATCCTACCAACAGTGTAGAAGTGTTCCTCTTTCTCTGCATCCTCTCCAGCATCTGTTGTTAAAACTCCACAATCCACTTCTAAATTACAAATATTCACATCAAAGTACCTGTAAAGTTTAAAGTACTTGTAAAGTTTAAAGTACCTGTAAAGTTACTGTTTAAAGTACCTGTAAAAAGTTAAGAGGTTATTAACCAAGTGCACGATTCAGGTAATAAGTGCTAAGAGAAACTGGAAGAAAGAGAAACAACGTAGGTAAAGTGACTTGGAGTTTGGGAACACTTACGTGTCAGTTGAATCTTGTACATTTGGATAGAGGAATACATCTGAGGTTCAGATAATCATGCAGGAAAGCACTGTCTATAAAATTATTCACATAAAGTTTCTTCTATATTTATTTGGGGTAGACACATTTACCACTTTCTTAAGATATTCTGGCATTAATGTGTGAAGAGCGGAGTAAGGCATGTTGGAGAGATGCGAGGAAGCAAAGATCTGAGGGCCAAAATTCTGAAGAAAAAAAAAATAGAAGAAAACCATATATTCTCCCACCAAGGCATTTGTCAAATTTAAAACAGCAGCAAAAAGACTAAGAACAGGAGCACAAAGTAGCAGTTGAGTGACTGAGAAGCTGAGCAAAATTTACAGGAACACAACGGGTCTAAGGAGACCAAAATTGGACATCAGAACCCAAAAAGGAATAAACATTCCAGATTTTAGGTATTTGTAAGACTATCCCTAATGGTAAAGGCAACCTAGAAAAAGATCAGCATATACCACGTGTAAAGTCTAGATCTAAATAAATGTAGTTTATACTTGATTTAAAGCTATCTGTCTCTGTGTAAAGGATAGTCAGAAACAAAAGTAAATCCTTTTTAATGAAAGACAACATTATTTAGACTCTCAAACTATCTTTGGATTTTAATAAACACTATCCAATATTCAATAAAAAAAATTGCCAGCATAAAAGGAAAGAAGAGCACATGACTTCTAACAAATAGGTCAATAGAAATAGACCAGCAAAAGATCCAAATAATGGAGTCATCAGACGTGGATTTAAAATTTCTGTATCATATGTTCTCACTCATAAGCAGATCTTGAAAAATTATCATAACACTATAAGAAAAGGATTGGCAGTAGTGGGAAACTGCTGTGGGGAGGTGAGAAGTGGTTTGGCAGGTAGTGGGAATCTACCGGAGTGGGGTACACCTCATCAACAAGGGTACCTGTATAATGAATATTTGTATATCTAACCCTGAATTGTACCCACATCTTTAATATAAAAAATCAAAAAACAAAATTTCTGTGATTTATATGTTTAAAAACTATATGATGGCATAAAATTAACAACATAAAGCAATGCCTGAAAAATGTAGAATTTCAAATAATTAAAATTTAAAATTCAGTGAATGATCTTCTCATCAACAACAGAATTAAACACAGTTAAAACTAAACCAGGGATGGGCACGGTGGCTGAAGCCTGTAATCCCAGCACTTTGGGAGGCTGAGGTGAGGGGAATTCCTGAGCCCACAGGTTCGAGACCCACCTGGGCAACTTCGCGAGACCATGTCTATACAATAAAAATAAACATATTAGCCGGTCATGGTAGTGTGCACCTGTAGTTCCGACTGCTTGGAAGGCTGAGGCGGAAGGATCGCCAGAGCCCAGCAGATCGAGGCTGCGGTGGCCGGGAGCGGCCACTGCACTCCAGTCTGGGTGACAGAGTGAGATTCCAACTCAAAAAAAAAAAATTTAATTCAATTTAAAAATAAAATAAAATAAAAAAGAAATCCAGAACCTCAGCTTGATACTTAACCAAATGGACTTCGTAGATACCTACAGAACACTCCACACAACAATTACAGAATACACATTCTACTCATCACCATGTGAAAGGTACTCCAGATTGACCTCATCCTCAGCCATAAAACAAGCATAAACAAATTTCACAAGTTGAAATACTACCATGCATCTTTCAGACCACAGTGGAATAAAAATATATATCACCACTAATAAAATTCCACCCAAATCCACAAAGACATGGACACCAAACAGCATGATGTTGAACGACTCCTGGGTGAATACAGAAATCAAAACAGATTTTAAAATATTCCTGGAAAAAATGAAAATGAAGAAACATCTTACCAAACCTCTGGGATGTCATAAAAGCAGTACCAAGAAGAAAATGTATATTTCTATAAACACTCTCAAGAAAATAGGAAGAGAAAAAGATAACAGTCTAGCAAATCACCTAAGGGAGCTGGAAAGGCAAGACCACTAATATCCTAACTTCAGCAGATAAGTCCAAATCACCAGAGTAAAAGAACAAATACAGGATATAAAAGATAAAAATACCATAGAAAAAATACCAACAAAACAAAAAGCTGATTCTTTGAAAGAATAAGCAAGATTGATGGATCCCTGGCCAGAATGACCAAGAAACAGAGAGAAGAAGCCAAACAAAACACAATCAGAAATTCAAAAGATTGATTCACAATGGACCCAAAAGAAATGCAAATGATTATCAGAGATTACTATGCACACCTGTATGGAAACAAACTTGATAACCTAAATGAAATGGAGGACCTTCTGACATCACACGACTTCTCCAGGTTGAAACAAAAAGAAATCGCAAACCTAAATAGACCAATAACAACCCAGGAAATTAACTAGTTATAAGAAAACTACCTACAAAAAAAAAAGCCCTTGACCAGGCGGCTTTCAAGTGAATTCTACAAAACATACCAGGAGGAGTTAAGACCAATCCGACTGAAAGTATTCCAGGCAATTGAGAAAGACAGAACACTCCCCAAATCATTTTATGAAAGAAATATTACATTGATACCTAAACTGGGTAAAAATCCAATTAAGAAAGAAAACTACAGGACACTTTCCCTGATGAGCATAGATACAAAAATACTCAACAAGATTCGAGAAAATCAGATCTAACAACACATCTCAAACATTTGTAAGACATAAATGTAATTAAATACATCAACAGATACAAAAACAAGAACTGCATGATTATATCATTAGATGTGAAAAACGTTTCTGAAAAGACTCAGCATCGCTTCTTGATAAAAACCTTTGAACACCTAGGCTAGAGGTAACAAACTTCAGAATAGTAAGAGCCATCTATGATGAACCCACTGCCAACATATTGCTAAATGGACAGAAATTGGACACATTTCCCCTAAAAACCAGAACAAGACAAGGCTGCCCACTCTCATCCCTCCTGTTAAACATAGTGTTGAAACCCCCAGCTAGAGCAATCAGACAAGAGAAGGAAATCAGGGGTATCCAAATAAGAAAATAAGTCAAATTTATCCCTCTTTGCTGATGATATGATCCTGTACCTCGAAAATCCAAGAGAATATTGTCAAAAACCTCCTTGCACTGAGAAAGGACTTTGGCAAAGTCTCATGGTAAAAAATATGCAAAGGACAGTCATATTATTAAACACCAACAACAGACAGATAGAGAAACAAGTAAAAAGCACAATCCTATTCACAATCACCACAAAACAATGAAATACCTCAGCATCTTCCTAACCAGAGAACTGAAACACCTTTACAACGAAAACTACAAGACACTGCTCAAAGAAGTCAAAGACAACACCAACAAATGAAAAAATATTCCATACTCATGGATTGGAAAATCAACAATGTTAAGATGTACATCCTACCAAAGGCAATCTATAGAGTCAACGCTATACCCATTAAACTACCAACATCATTCTTCTCAGACCTGGGCCTGTCAATACAGAAACATAAATGACCACAAAAAGCCAAAACAATCCTTAGCAAAGAAACAAAGCGGGAAGTATCTCACTTGCAGACATTAAACTTTACTATAAGGCTACAATAATCAAAACAACCTGATATTGGTACAAAAACAGGCATATAAACCAATGGAACAGAATAGAGATTCTGAAAACAAAACCTCGGTTTCCAATTAATTCATTCTTGACAAAGCTTCCAATAACAATCACTGGGGAGAGGAGAACCTACTCAGTAAATGGTGCTGAGAAAACTGGCTGACCACTTGCAGAAGAATGAAACATGACCCATACCTATCACCATACAAAAAAATCAACTCCAAATGGATCAAAGACCTAAATGTAAAATCCCAAACTTTAAAAATCTTAGAAAATGCAGGAAACACCCTTACAGAAATTAGAAAAGGAAACCAATTCCTAATCAAAACCCCAAAAGTCCGTGCCATAAGAGATAAGTTTGACAAGCGGTACCTCATCAAACTGAAAAGTTTCTGCAAAGCAAAAGAAACCATCAAAAGAACAGGGAGACGGCCTATATAATGGGGAAAAATACTTGCCAACTTCATATCTGACAAAGGCCTAACATCCAGGATCTACAAGAAATTCAACATGCTGAAAGGAATAAAATAAACAGCCCTATTAAAAAGTGAGCAAAAGATATGAATAGAGACTTCTCAATAGAAGATATACAGGCAACCAACAGACACATGAGAAAGTGCTCAACCTCACTAATCATCAGAGAAATGCAAATCAAAACCACACTGAGATACCACCTAACTCCAGTAAGACTAGCCATCATTAATAAAACAAAAAACAACAGATACTGGTGAGGATGAGCATCTACATTTTTGGTGAGAATGCAAACTACTTCAACCTCTCTGTAAAACTGTGTGGTGATTCCTAAATGAACTCGAAATTGAGCTTCTATTCGAACCAGCAATCTGCCTTCTGGGAATATACCCAGAGGAACTTAAATCCCTCTACAAAAAAAAAAAAAAAAAAAAACCTGCACACACATGTTTATTTTGGTATTACTCACAATAGCAAAAACATGGAACCAATCATGCTGCCCAGAGACACTGGATTGGATTTTTAAAATATGGCACATATACATGATGAAATATTACACAGACATAAAGAAGAACAAAATTATGGACTTCACTGCAACTTGCATGGATTTAGAGTCTATCATACTCAGTGATCTATCACAGAAAAAAAGAACTGAGTACCACATGTTCTCACTCATAAATGGACTCTGAACATTTACCATAATACAACAAGAAAAGGATCGGCAGTAACAGGACACTGCCAGGGGAGGAAGGAGGTACACATAACATCAGTAAGGGTACCTGATCTCAAGCCAGGCGAAGTGGAGACCAAGGGGAGGCCCCAAATTAACCTGTATGATGATCACTTGTACACCAGAATCTGAATTGTATACAACCTCATTTTTTTTTAATTAACTACTTTAAAAAATAACATCTAGTAAAAATAAATAAGTAAACAGAATACACACAAGAAACTATTTGAATTCAGTCAAAGGACTTTAAGTACATACTACTGGAGTGCCAGAACAAAATACAGAAGAAGTATTTTAAGTGACCTGGGTCAATAATTTTTAAAATCTGATTTTGAAATATAACTTATTTGAGAAACTCAGCAAACTCAGAAGGGTTAATATAAAGGAAGCACACAGAATGAACGTAAATATCAAGACATGGAGAAAATTGTACATATAGCTACAAATATAAGAAACACTGTATACAAAGGAATAAGCAGGATGGTAGCCCTCTTTATGAAAGAACACAATGAAAACTATAGCCAACTTAGATTTGCCCCGGATGAATAAGAAGAAAGGGGAAATGTTAGAGTGAGGAGCAGACAGAACAAACACAGACAGACTTTAATACAAATATATTAGTAAGGTCGGACATGGTGGCTCAAACCTGTAATCCCAGCACTTTGGGAGCCCGAGGTGAGAGGACTCTCTGAGTCCACGGGTTTGAGACCACACTGGGCAACTTGGTGAGATCTCGTCTCTACAATAAATCAACAAAATAGCCGGGCATTGTGGTACACATCTGTAGTTCCAGCTACTTGGAAGGCTGAGGCAGAAGGGTCATCTGAGCCCAGTAGGTCGAGGCTGCAGTGACCATGAGCATGCCACTGCACTCCAGCTCCAGCCTGGGTGACACAGTGAGATTCCAACTCAAAAAAAAACCAAAAAACAAAACAAACAAAAAATATATATATACATTTATTTATTTATTTATTTATGTAATTAAATGTAAGTTGACTAAAGACTACAATTTTAAAATATTGTCAGACTGTATGAAATAATAAAACTCAATTATGTGCCTTTTTAAGAAGTAAACTTTAATGAAAATGCACATAATGAAGAAATGTAAAACAATGGGAAAATATACAAACACTAACAAAAATGAATGCAGCTATTTAAATAACATACAAAGTATGTTTTAAGATAAGATATGTTGCTAGAAATAAAGACAAACATTTCTAGTAATAAAAAAGGATAAAAGCTACTTCATCAAGACAACACTAATTCTAAATTCATATTTATCAGTAACACAACTTCAAAATATCTGGAGGAAAATTTTCAGAATCAAAAGAGAAATAAATAAATTCACAATCATGGTTAGAAATTTCAATACTACTCTCTGTAACTGGCATAGAATTAGTAGACATAAAATCAATAAGCAGATATAATATCAATAAGGATATAGAATATTTGATTAAAACCATCCACCAAATTAATGAAATTGATATTTTTATGATTTATGTGCAATAACTATAGAATTTATATTTTTCTCAAGTACAGGTGGATCATTAAACAAAATAGATAATATGTCAGATTACAAAGAAGTCTCAATAAAACTCAAAGATCTGGCATGTGCAGAGAATATTCTCTGACAACAACAGAATTAAACTGGAAATCAATAATAAAGATTAAAAATATAAAAAATATTTGGAATTTAGGCAACATGGCTCTAAAAAAAAACCCCATGTGTTGGAGATAAAATCAAAATGAAAACAAAAAATTTTAAACATGTAAATTAAATTATCATGCAATAATGGTAAGTTGAAATACAGCTTTAAATATATATATTAGAGAAAAAGTATGGAATGCAATAATATAAAGAAGCAAACTTCTGACTACTAGATTTTTAGTTTTTAGAAAATAACAGAAAATGTAAACCTAAGCTAGTAGAAGAAAGAAAATAATAAAGAGCAAAAATCAATGAATTTGAAAAATAAAGAAAAAAAAATAATGAAAGGACAACAAAGTCAAAACTTGGCTCTTTAAAAGGATTAGCCAGATTGATAAACCCTTGGCAACAAAGATCATGAAAAAGTAAATAAACAAGAAAAAGCACAAATTATCAGCATAAGAAAAAAATGTTGACCACTACATTTCATATAGACATCATTAGTCTAAAAATAAGCTATCACAAAATTATATGTTGATAAATATAGTAAAACTACAACAAAAAGAAACAGAAAGTGTCAGTAGTCCTCTATTTGTTAAAGAAATTGATTTTAAAATTAAACTATTTTTCACCAAGAAAACTCCAGGTCCAGATAGCTTTAATGGTGAGTTTTCCCTCGTGTACATTTTAAGGTAAAAACAAAAGAATGGTATATCATCTCTTTCAGAGAACAGGCAAATAAGAATAAACTCTTCCTAAGTCAAATTATGATGCCAGCATAACTCTTATACCAAAGTCCAACAAGAATATTGCAATAAAAAAAAAATCACCAATTAAAATCTCTAATGAGCCAGGCACAGTGGCTCAACCTGTAATCCCAGCATTTTTGGAGGCCAAGGCAAGAGGACTGCCTGAGCTTGGGGGTTCAAGACCAACTTGGGCAACTTGGCAAGACTTTGTCTCTACAATAAATCACAAAAACTAGCTGGGCGTGGTGGCGTGCATCTGTAGTTCCAGCTACTTGGAAGACTGAGGTGGAAGTATCACTTAAGCCCAGCAGGTCGAGTGCCACTGCACTCCAACCTGGGCGACAAGAATGAGACTCAAAAAAAAAAACCTCTCATGAATCTGGGCACACAGTGGAAAGAAAAAAATAGCAATTTGTATGTAATGATATATTAAAGAGATAAAATAGCATAAACAAATTGAGTTAATTCTAGTTCTGCAAAGTGGGCTTGGTATTAAAAATCAACCGGTAGAATTTAACACATTAACTTAAAAAAGGAGGAAAACTCATTAGAAATAGAAAAGGCATTGGTGAAATTCAACAGCTATTCCTCACTAACAAAAAGAAAATCCTCAGCAGACTAGAAGTATAGTTGGCACTGCAAATTAGTGGGAGACAAACAATGCTTCAATAAATTGCATATCTATATAATACAAAGAATATTGATCCCTCACCTTAAACCATACACCAACATCAATTTCAGGAAAGTGATTTGTATACTTAAATGTGTGAGATAAAATAATTAAGCTTCTGGAAAATAGTATAGAGAAACATCTTCAAACCTCAGAGGCAGACTAAGATGTTTTATTAGAAAACAAGAACTACTAATCCTAAGAAAAAATGTTGTAATCAAACTTCATAAATACTTCTTAAAGTCTCTTTATTTTTAGAAAATATTAAGAAAGTTACAAAGCAGATCCAGAGTAGAACCACTTTTTAATATGTATAGTCAACAAAATTCTTATATTGAAGCCATATAAAAATTGCTGGTACTCCAAAGAGAAAAACAGATAATCTAGTTTTCAAAGAAGAAATGGTTAAAGATATTTACAAGAATTTCTCTGACAACAACAGAATTAAACTGGAAATCAATAATAAAGATTAAAAATATAAAAAATATTTGGAATTTAGGCAACATGGCTCTAAAAAAAGCCCCATGTGTTGGAGATAAAATCAAAATGAAAACAAAAAATTTTATCCAAATGGTCAATACCCATACTTTAATTATAGACTCTGGTTTTTTGCACCTTTTTGATTATATTTTATACAGTCACTAAATTTTTTAAGAGGGGATGACTTTTTAAATGTCATTTTAGTAAGATAAATTCAAATGGATTATTAACAAGATAAGTAATCATTAACTGATTTCTGTTCATCTAGTCTTGTGTATAGGGTTCTATAATCAAAAAATTACTTAGTTAACATTTTATCAAAAACTTCAGGAAGTAGTGATGGGAATCATACGTTAAGGTGATGCAAAGCTGGAAGTAGTAAAAACATAGGAAGGTAAAATCATATCCAAAACAATCCTGACAAACTGGGATCCAATATTTTGGGTTCAGTATCTTTAAAACCACCTTTAATATAAATACACATAGGGAGTCTGCATTTGGTTCAAAACATTCTGAACTAATCTGAACAAAAGAGCAATATAGGCAGAAAGAAATACTGTCTTAGATTAGGCTCATTGGAAGCAGACAAGACCAAGTTTGAAGTAAAAGAGTTTTGTTAAGGATCAACATATGTGAAAAGAGAGAAAAACAGTACTGAGTAGAAGGAAAACAGAAATAAAGCCTTGGCTAACCCAGTGGGAAACTATGGAACCAGCATTGTCCTCAGTTATCCTCCTTTGGATGGAAATTGCTGGGCGTTTATACTTCTGCCTTCCTCAGTCAAAGAATACAGGCTGCCATGGAAAGTGCATCACCTTGGTAAAGGCAACGCTCTGCAGCTGAGGCTGACCATGAAGGAAATAAAAAACAGCAGGAGGCTGTCTTCTGACCTCACTGGCCTCACCTACCTGGACAGCAAATTGAAGAGGAATCTGAGTAGCACATTTCCATGTCTATGACTCATGTGGAAAAACTAAAGCACATTCAGAAAAGAGTAACTAGGATAATGATTATATCAAATACTCACGAAACCTTGTCTATTGAAATGTCCATGTCTATCCAGAGAATGGAAAAATGTAGGGGGAGGGGAATGGGAAGAAAGGACAGTTGTTTTCAAGTGTCTGAAAATTTATAAGATGGGCCAGGAGCAAGGGATCAAGTCTGTAATCCCAACACTTTGGGAGGCCGATGTGAGAGGAATTCCTAGGCCCAGGGATTCGAGACCAGCCTGGGCAACTTGGCGATACCTAGTCTCTAGAATAAATGAAAAGGTTAGCTGGGCATGGTAGCGCGCCCCTGTAGTTCTGGCTACTTGGAAGGCTGAGGTGGAAGTATGACCTGAGACCAGCAGGTCGATGCCAGGGTGGCTATGAGCGTGCCACTGCACTCCAGCCTGGAGGACGGAGTGAGACTCCAACTCAAAAAAAAAAAAAAACTTACAAGGTTTTAAACTTAATCTATGTATTATAGAAGAAAATTAAGACCAATTGACAAGATTATTTAAAGACATATATATGCAAAATATAATGAATGATATTAAGCAATATAATTTAGACTACTTCATTGAGGTAATGAGTCCCCACCTTGAAGATATTGAGGCAAACCTGGATAATCACTTGTCTGGAACACTTTTGAGAAGATTTAAGCACCACACAGAGGAAAAGACTCCTGGAATTATGACTCAAATCAGGTCCAGAACAGGTCAAGATAATTTTTAAAACAAAAATGTAAGGACAGTAGCTATCATGCATATTAGAGATGACAATGCAAAAAAATTAATTTTTAACAATTAGATAAGCAGAAATATTGTTATTCAAGTTTAAAAAAGAGTATATGGACCCTTTAAGCATTATTAAATGTATTAAATGCAAAAAGATTAAAGGAAAGTGACATTATGTGGCTGCATTTTTTAAGATGAACTTTCTATCAGAACTAGAGAATGTGGAGCAAAAAGGTCAAGCTGACCTTGGATGAAAAATCTGAACTATGCATGTGACATGTTAAAGTATATTAGAATACAAGAAAAGAGAATTATGCAAAGAGTGTGATGGAATCAAGAGAGGATGTCAATATATCTTATTTGATCCCATTCTCTTAAAGATTGTACCAACTATGACTTTGTTGCACTTTGAATTATACTTTGTCGCCCTTGATGGTGGCTGCCTAGACACAAATATAAATAACAGTTCTAATCTAATCTAGAAAACTCATTGAAAAAAAAACTCATCAAATTGTAGAGACTTGATATATTATTCTCACCAAAATTGTAGATTTGATAGTTATAGCTTCTATTTTTACCTGAGATGCTGTCTTTGTTAATTATTTCAGCTGAGTAAATAGCAAATAGCAAATCTACATGTTCCAATCTTCAGTGTAGATTGAACAAAAAAACAAGATTTTTTTAAATTCATCTTCATAACTTGACTGCTCCTCTAAACTGCTGATTCTAAAATACCACATTGTTTTGCTGTATTTTCACCTCATGATTCAAATGTTATCATCCTAGCCTGGTGTGTTTTACAGCTGAAAGGCTTGGAAATATCTAGTCCTTGTTTCCATGATTATCTCTCTGTCCCACCTTCTGAAGAAGAAAGAAATAACTTTTTTTTTTTGCTATAGTAATATGCAAATTCAGCCTTCCTGTATTGAGAACTCCGGAGTGCATATTGTTATAACTGATGGGGAGGCTAAAGTTGGTATAAATACTGTTCTTAGCCTTGACATAAGGATAGATGATTATAATAAAATTGCACCTCTCTGGTGGTGTTAAGCATTGGCCAAATGCCCAAATTCAGCAGTGCATATTCCAGTAGGATTAGTTTCTCTCCTGACACATTACACCACTGTGCTCAGGCTTCCCCTGCCTGTTACTTCAGATATGCTGGATTGATATATTTATCCCGCCTCATTGCCTGTGAGTACCTAAGGCAATAAGAAAAGATTAACCTGCAGGTATGACGAACACTGGAGACTCTTACATTAGATGTCACTTCTGAAAGCATTGTCTTTAGAGATTACACGTACACAGTCAGATCAAAATGAAATCTGTGTTATGTAAGTAGTACTTCACTATTTGCTAGAGGATTAAAAATTGATTAAGTATGACATCATATCATAGACCAAGTAAGGTTCTGTAGATTTTCTACTTAATCCATAGCTCCAGGCATGATAGTCAAGATACACAAAAGTAGCAAAGGGTTCCAGGATTCTTTCAGGATAAAAAATTGAACTATACAAACTCTTGCTATATATAGCAGACCTAAAACTGAAAAGCTCTTTTAAACTAATTTCAGAAAATTGTCCTCTCCTTCACCTCCACCCTCCAAAGAATTAACAGCTCGGTTGCATTTTTACAGATTTAAGTATATATTGCTACACAGAATATAAATCAGTATAGTATAATGATGGAGACTACAGATGCAGAATTGCCAGAATTTTAATATGAGCTCCACTCTTCAGTAAGTGTGTGAGCTAGGGCAGGTTTCCAAACATGTCGCAGTATACTGTGCCTCAGTCTCCTCGTCTTTAAAAATGAGCTACTTTGCCAATAAGATTGCCATAAGGACTGAGTGATTCAGTATATAATGACTTAGAACAGTGCATGCCACATAGTGAATGCTCATGTCACAGTGAATGCTAATGTCAGCTACTATAATTAAAAGGGTAGATGGGAGCATACTGAGTGTTCAAAAAGTCCATGTTATGCATGAACTTGCTCATATTTATCCTAGAGGGAAAAAAAATACCCTACTGGGTCTTGAGATAATATAAACTTAAACACAAATCATTGGAATAAGAAAAGTTAACCTTCCCTTTCATAGTCTATGTAGTCAAAAAATATGTAATTAAATGATGTACAGATCCTGGGCTCTTAAGAGATTATTGTGGATGGCCGACTGAAGACATTGCATAATTGCAGTTCTCAGAGTTCTCAGCAGAGAAACCTATATGGAGGAGTGGACCTAAGACTTTGAGTTTTGATCTGAAAACCCAAGATGAAGTCTATCTGACATTTACCTGGGGACACAGAGAATGGACAGTTCCAAGTCTTGGGCATGCTTAGAAGTGGCCCTGACACGAGCTCAGGAGACTGCCTTTGCATAGCAAAGGGGTGACTGAAAATGACAGCTTTTCTTCTCTGCATACCTCAAGCAAGCCTCTGCAGTCTCAGTCAAGAAAGAGACTGTTCATGCCTACCCCCTGCATTGGCCAGTCACAAAGGATGCTCTAAATAGAGACAGAGTCACTGGTAGGAGCCACATGGAGCCCAGAAAACCAGTGTTCCCCCAAAATCCCATGCCATGGCAGCTGACATCCCCATAGAGAGACTCAGCAGGAAACACCCTGCAGGGATTGTCTGTGCTGTGTGGGCACTCCACCCTCCCATGCTTTCCAGTGCCCAGCAGGGGTGAAGTGACCACTTCAGGGATGTTTCTCCTATGCTGGCAGCTATTGCAGCTCCAGATCAGAGATACAGATGAGGCTTCCCCCAACACGGACAGCATTGTTGCCATAGCCCATCCAACAAAGCAGGGTAGGATCTGAGAAGCAGGGTGCCTCTCACAGTACAGCAATGACAGAGGCTACACCTACCTCACACTGCTTTCCTTCTATCCCTGGGTGAAAGAGGCGGTCTCACCCAGAGAGGAAGTTACTCCACATCCCCAGGAGCACATTAGCCAGTGTAGACCTGTATATAGAGCCCTGCCTGGCTGCCTACCAATTCTGCTGATGAGACACGAGGTCTGTGAAGGAGGCTACTGGAACTCCAGTCACAACCTCTGCCTCCTGTGCCCGAGGAATTGGAAAGACTGAAATAGAGGAAAGGTCTCACCAAACTGCAATAGTAAAGCGGTTCTAGACTGTTTCCCCCTAGTTCACCACTCTTCCTGCCACTGTTGCACCACCACCTCCCGCCAACAGGAGGAGCAGAGCAGGGAGGTCAGGCAAAAACAAGAAGCCATACAAACTGCCACACCAATAGGAGCAACCTTATCTAATCAAAAAATAATAAAACAAAAAGAGATAATAGCATCAAACTATTTAACAACCCCAGTCCAACAAAAACAAAAGGAAAGACATAGGAAGAATGGACGAAGCCTTCAAGAGGTTTGGGATTATGTAAAAAGCCCAAATCTATGGTTGATTGGCATCCCTGAGAGAGAAAAGGAAACTGAGAACACCTTGGAGAAAGCCTTCAAAGAGGTCATCTCAAAGAGGTCATCCAAGAACATTTCCCCTATCTTGCTATAGAGGCCACCATGCCAACACAAGAGATTGTGAGAACTCCTATGAGGTAGTACATGAGAAGAACAACCTCAAGGTACATAATAATCCATCACCATAAGGTGAGCATAAAAGAAAAACAAATCCTAAATGCAGCTAGAGAGAAGGAACAGACAGCCTACCAAGAAAGACCCATCAAAATTACAGCAGACTTTTCAGCAGAGACTTTACAAGCAGAAGGAACTGGGGTCTTATCTTTAACATTCTTAAAGAAAAGCAACTCCAGTCAATAATTTCCTACTACACAAGGCTAAGCTGCATTAATGAAGGAGAATAAGAATCCTTCCAGACAACCAGTCCCTAAGAGAATATGCCACCTATAGACCAGCCACTCAGGAGATGTTTAAGAAAGTTCTAAGCACAAAAACAAAAGAACAGTTCCAATAATTGCAAAAGGACAGGCAATCACATAGTTTACAGACCATATAAATCAAACGCAAAACCTAAAAAAGCAAAGCAGTCTCTTAAAAGCAATATGACTAGAACAAACCGACATATATAAATAATTAACAAATGTGAATGAACTGAATGTTCCACTCAAAAGGCACAGAGTGGCAAACTGGAAAAAGAAGCATAATCCATCCTTCCACTGCCCTCTCACTGCAAACAATACCAACAGTCTTAAGGTAAAGAGCTTGAGAAAAAGCTTCCAAAAAAAGGAAAACAAAAAAGTACAAGAGTAGCTATTATTACATCAGGCAAAACAGACATTAAGCCAATAAAAATAAAAAGGACACCACATAATTTAAAAAAAAAGAATCAATCCACCAACAAGAAATATCCACCTTAAATATATATGCACCCAACATAGGAGCACACAGATTTATAAAACAATTGCTAATTAAACTAAGAGAGGACATAGCTAGTTATAAAATTATATTTAGAGATTTTAATATCCTGCTAAGAGTCTTAGACAGATCATCAAGGCAAAAAATTAACAAGGAAATCTGTAACCTTAACTTGACACTTAATCTACTGAACCTAATAGACATTTACAGACCATTTCACCCAATAACAACAGAATATACATTCTTCTCATAAGGGCATGGAACATATTTCAAGATCAACCACATAGTCAGACATAAATCAAGCATGAACAAATTTCAAAAGGTAAAAACATACCAAGCACTTTCTCAGATCACAGCGGAATAAAAATAAACTTTATCACCAACAGGAATTCCCCACAAAACTCACAAATACATGGAAACTAAACAATATTCTTCTGAATGACTTTTAGGTTAACATAGAAATTAAGGCAGAAACAAAAAGATTCCTAGAAACAAAATAAAACTAAGACGCATTGCACCAAAACTAATAGAAGACCACGAAAAGGGTTCTGAGAGAGAAGTTTATATTACTGCACACACGTCAAGAAAGTAGAGGGATCTCAAGTAAATAGTCTAATGTTGCAACTAAGGGAGCTGGAAAGAGCAATCCAATCCTAGAATTAGTAGAAAAATATAAATTATTAAAATAAAGCCACAGATAAATAAAATAGAGGCAACAAATCATAAAAAGGTTCAATAAGACAAAAAGATGGGTCTTTGAAAGCATAAATAAGATTGACAAACTCCTGGATGGATTAATAGAAAAGAAAAAAAGGGTGAGAAAATTTGAATAAACACAAATATAAATGAAAAGGAGATGTTGAAAAGGACTCTGGGCTGGGCTCAGTGGCTCAGCCTGTAATCCCAGCACTTTGGGAGGCCGAGGTGAGTAGATTGCCTGAGCCCACGGGTTCGAGACCTGACTGGGCAACTTGGCGAGACCTGTCTCTACAATACATCAAAAATTAGCCGGGCATGGTAGTACATGCCTGTAGTTCCAGCTACTTGAAAGGCTGAGGTGGAAGGATCACTGGAGCCCAGCAGGTCGAGGCTGCAGTGACCAGAAACATGCCACTGAATTCCCTGGGCAACAGAGTGAGACTCCAACTCTTAAAAAAAAAAAAAAAAAGGACTCTGAAAAAATAAAAAAAGGTTATTAGAGATTACCACTAACATCTGTATGCTAGTAAACAAGAAAATCTGGAGAAAATAGAGGAATTCCTGGCATCACACACATACTTCCCACGACTGAAACAGGAAGAAATTGAAACCCCAAACAGACCAATAACAATCCAATAAGTGGACTTAGTAATACGAAAACCTCCCCACCAAAAAAGTCCTGGACAGATAGTATCTCAGCTGAATTTTACAAGATGTACAAGGAAGAGCTGATACCAATCCTGGCAATCAAGAAGGAAGGAACATTCCCCAGCTCATTCTATGAAGTCTGTATCACTGATACCCCAAAGTGGCAATGACCCAACAAGGAAAGAAAAACACAGGTCACTTCCCCTGATAAACATAGATGTAAAAATCCTCAACAAGATTTTATCAAATTACATCCAACAGCACATTTCAAGGATCAAATAACACAGTTGGATGGGCTTCATTCAAGGGATGCAAAGTGGCCCCAACCTATGTAAATCAATAAACATTAGGTATCATATAAACAGGTGTGATACTAAGAAACACGTGATTATTTCTTTAGATGCAAAAACAAAATTACATAAAATCCAACATTCCTTCTTGATACAAACACTCAAATAGCTAAGTATTATAAAAACATTCCTCAAAATAATAAGCGTTATCTATAACAAATCTGCACCCAACATCTTATTTACCATGCAGAAGTTGGAAACATTCTTCATAAAAATTGGAACAATACAAGATGATCATTCTCTCCCTCCCTATTTAACATAATACTGGAAGTTCTAGACAGAGTAAGCAGGCATGGGAAAGAAATTAGAGATATCCAAATAGAAAAAGAGGAAGTTAAATTTTCTCTCTTTGCAGATCATATGATTGCATAAGACAGCATGGTACTGATACAGGAATAGACACATAGACCAATGGAACAGGACAGAGAATTCAGAAATAAAACCACAGATCTTCAACCACTCACCTTTGACAAAGCCAACAGAAACCAACATTGGGAAAAGGTAACCATGTTTATAAAATAGAGTGGGAAAACTGACTAACCACATGCAGAAGAATAAAACCAGATTCCTATCTACCTCCTATACAAAAAACTAACTCAGAATGGATCAAGGACTTAAATGTAAAATCTCAAACTATAAGAATCTTAGAAACTTAAGTAACACCCTTCTGGACAATGAGTAGGCAAATAATTAGTGGTCAATTCCTAAGAAGCAAATGTAGCAAAATCTAAAAGTCTGAACTGTCAAAGTTGGGACCTTATCAAGCTAAAAAGGTTTTTACACAGAAAAAGAAATCATCAAGACAGTCAAGAGACAATCCACAGAATGAGAAAAAAATATTTGCAAGCTACATATACTACAAAGGCCTCACATGGAATCTATAGGGAATTCAAAATTAATTGACAGGGGAAAAATAGCCCCATTAAAAAGTGGACAAAGAACACGAACAGACACTTTTCCATAGAAGGCATATTAAGTTGCCAACAAACATGAAAAATCTTCAGCTCCACTCTTCATCAGAGAAATGAAAATAAAAACTACGAGATACCACCTCAAACCAGCCAGGATGGCTATAATTAAAAAGTCAAAAAATAACAGGTTTTTTGGGGGGAGGGGCAAAGCTTCAGAGAAAGGGAATGCTTGTACAATATTGGTGGGAATATAAGTTAGCTCAACCTTTGTGGAAAGCAGTATGGTGTTTTCTCAAAGAACTAAAAATTGAGCTACCATATGACCCAGCAATTTCACTTCTGAGACTATATACCCTGAGGAAGATAAATCGCCCTACCAAAAATGCATCTGCACTTATATGTCTATTGCAGCACTAGTCACACTATCAAAAACACAGAACCAAGCCATGTGCCCACCAAAAGTGGACTGGATAAAGAAAATTGTACATATTCATGATGGACTACTACACAGCCATAAATAAAAACAAAATCATGCCCTTTGCAGTAATAACATAGATGCAGCTGGATGACATCATTCTAAGTGAACTATTACAGAAAAAAAAAAACTGCGTACCACGTTCTCACTCTTAAATGGGCCCTAAACATTGCATAAAGAGAACAAAGTTGAGAAAAACAGATACTGAGCACTGTAAAGGAGGGAGGGATAGAGAGAGAGAAAATAAGGAGCACACAACCACCCATTAGGTACCATGTCCACTTCCAGGGGACGGAGGGCCAGCTAGAAGCCCAAACAATATCCACATGCAATTCACTTATGTAGCAAATTCTCTCGTGTATCCCACAAAGCTAAAACAAATGAACAAATAAGTAAATAGAGACTTATGTGTTTACACAGACAACATAAACTCCAAAATACAGTAAATTCTCAAGTACTCTCCCCCAAATTGTACATGCTCTGGAATACACATACACACACACACACACACACACACACACACACACACACACACACACACACACACACACGTATATGGTTTCTTATAATCCAATAATGAAAAGAACAGGGAAGATTAATAGAACAGCCTTTTTCTTGAATTATATTACTCTGCTTTTTAGTGTTATAAGCAAATCATAGACTATTTTGTCAAAATTCAAAGATCTTCAATTCTAAAATTATATACATTTAACAAGAACAAAGAAACCTCCTTTTCAGACCTACTGGTTTTTTTCTAGACCGGTCTAACAGAGTTCAAGCAACAGATATTCAGTTTTGGATGCACGTTGCAATCACCTGGAAAACTGAGAAAATGCTGATATTCGGTTTTCATCCCCAGGGAGTCAGGTTTTATTAATCTGAGGTAGTGATCTGGAATTAGTGTTTTAGAAAGATCTCCAGCTGGGTCTAATATGCAGTCATGGTTAAGAATGTTTGGTGGAGTCTTAATTATTCCACAGAGGCATTCTCCACAATTAGCTGGGAAAAAAGTATTACATCGTGAAAAATCATCACATAAACACTGATACATCATTACATAAGTTAAAGGCATGGCATCTTTTAAATATCAGGAGAGGATGGCAAGTTTGGACTCTTCTAAATTCACAATGTGATCATAGCTTTCTGTGTGAATATCAATACAATAACTGCAAGACATATATGGAAACAAATTTCAAATGTTTTATCACAGTGTAGCCACTGGAAAAAAAAGTGCACTTACTAGCTTCAATGAAACCTAGTAGAAAATAGGAATATAAAGATGGATTAAACAATGCCTTTGCATACAAGAAGTTTAAAATTGAGTCTTGAAATAAAATAACAGCATTGCTTGAGCATGAAACTAAAGTTTATGTTTTGAATTCTTATGTGTTAGACACTATTCTAAGCAAACCACATGACCTGTCTTTTCCCTATTTTACAAATAGAGAAATGAAGAAACTTAGAGGCTAACAAAATTAACCATGGTCATATTGTTGCTAATGGTGGAGCCAGAATTTTAACTAAAACACTACACCTGAAGAGCCTGCACTTACAACTGCCATACCACACTACTTTTCAAGCTTAAAATCTCTGACTTTGTCACTCAATGACCCACTGTGTCTTCATGTGAAAATTTGTAAAAATTTATTAAAAGTAAGTCTTCTTTTGAAAACAGAAATGATTAAAACCAAGATTGAGATTTGCTTTTTGCTTTTAAGGTTTTGAACCAATCTTTAACAAAAATAAATTAGTGACATTTGGTTCTCACCAGTGAAAAACAATTCTTGATAACCTATAGCCTAGATAATTTTGTGGATTTCTAAGGATGAAATAACTCACTTGACTTGAAAGAAAACCATGTCTAGGGATATTCAAAGATTGAGGAAGTTCTGGCAATATAGGAAGCAAGAACAATGGAAAGTCTATTCAAGGATCTATGATTGAAATAAATCATATTCATTCATTTTCTCTGCTTGTTTCACATTATTAAATATAAAAATTTTTAGGAATAATGTGATTGGCTCAGATTTCCATCACATACTCACCTGCTACCTAGGAGAGACATGGCATCTTATTAATTAATTTTATCACAACCAGTTGAAATGAGGAGAAATATTTTTCAAATAAATAGAAAGGGAGAGAGGGGAGAAAATCAAGCAATAACAACAACAGGTAGCTAATAAATCCCTACTGCTATTGAAATGAAGCAATAGAGTAATTTTTAAAAGCCTTATAAAATAAGTCTGCCTGCTGATAAAAAAAACTGCCTTGAAAAGGAAGTGGAAGGGTGCAAAGTATAGTCCATTTGCAAGATCACCGCAAGGATGAATATTACACATCAATAATCTTATTCACCCTCTCTTGAAACTTACCTTCCTACCCCCTTACATTATACTTTCAGATCAAGATCTGTTCTTTTTTAGGTAATCAAGACTGGAGCTGACTAACCTCAAAGTTCCCATCACTGAAACTGACTTAACACAAGACCAGGAAAAGTTCTTTGCTAAGACAAATTTGTGATGACTTGGCTGCCTTCCCTTGACTAATTCCCTTCTGAAAGCTGGATCTCACTCTCCAAGTAGAGCAAGGTAAATATTTCTCAACACATTTGTGGTTAAGCCTAATATTTTCTCACAATATCATTCCTACATTTAAAACAGTTCCTTTCTCAGTTTATTTCCAGGCTAAGATTCTTCTTTTGCCCATGGGATAAAGTTTAAATTTTTCATCATAGCCTAGTTTTTCAGCTGCACACTACTCCATCACCTCAGAGACATACTACTTTCTAGCCACACCAAAATATTAACTATGACTCCCCGCATGGGGTGCTTTTCCAAGTCTAAGTGTCCCTGTACATAATCTGCTTTTAACTTCCCCATATCATTAAGTGACATTTTTGCATTAAATCAGCTCAAGAATCCACCAATCTAGTTTTTTTAAAAAGCTTCATACTTCCCTGGGACCCTAATTGTAGCTTAGTTAACTAACACTACTTTGCTGAAGAACCTCAACACATATCATAACCAGCAGCCACAAGGGCTACCCACTCTTAGAATTCTTCACTCAGCCTACTATGGCATACCTTGTTTATATTTCTACTAAAATGGTGTGACAATATTGTAACTATTTACTCGTATATTTCCCTTTTTATACTATTAGCTCCTTAGGAGTTAGTGCTCTTTTGTAATCGTCTATGACTATCAATTCAGTAAGTATTTATTGAGCACCTATTATGCTGAAGAATTTAGTTTAATAGGAATTCTAGGAAAAAAATATATAAATAACTCCTGCTATAACAGCTGCTAGATCACAGGGTATTGAAGGCTATAAGGACAATGAATTGGGCCATTATAAGAGTTATATAATTGTGTGTGTGTGTGTGTGTGTGTGTGTGTGTGTGTGTGTGTGTGTGTGTAACATATAACACTGATAAGTATAATGATAGGAAAATACGGGATAGTATGAGAAAATATTCAATTCCCATAACCATCCTCATTATGTAGATAAGGAAATAGGGAAGCTATGATGTTATAGTTAATTTGCCTCAAGTCATGCAGCTGATGGGCCCACACCCAATTCGAAACCTTCTGTAACTCCAAATAGACAAGTCTCCAAAAGGTTAATCTATTGTGCTGAGTTGCTTTTTCTTCCAAAAGATGAGAATATATACAAACACCTGTGAAAGTTAGGTGAATAAAAAGGAGGGCTCAAGACACATTCCCAGGAATGATCAACATATAAAGAAGACAGAGATAAAGGGCTGCCTAAAACACCAAGTGAAATAGGTAAAACAAAGAAGTAGGTTGAAAATCAAGACAGTTTGTAGATATAGAAGCAAAGAGAAAATAGAATATCTGGCACAATGACTAGCATGAAACAGCCACCCAATAAATATCCAATGATAAACCAGTTGAATAAATATAATCATGAAACAAGACTTCTTGTATTTCTTTCTTAAAGAAGTCTTGAGGATCATTGTTAACTCTTTTTAAAAGCATTTATGAATAGTCTATCTAAAATGATAAATATCAGCATAAAAATTACTTAAATGACATTTTTAATTATGTTGAAATAGACACAAACTGAAATCTGTACTTTAAATTGTGTGGCTTTATTGTAATTCACTACAGTAAATACAAGATAATGTGATGATTAGATACTTACTTAAGGTCTTATGTATACTTTCATCTTTTCTAGAAAACTGCTTACATGTAGAAATTGCCAATTCATTGAAAGCTCTGACAACACAATCCATCAAAGATGGAACTGCTGAGTAGATTCTGCATTTAATATCTGGTATAGATTCTGACTTGAGTACTTCATAAATGCATTACTATTTTTACTTGATGGACAACATAGAATACACTTCTGGACACATATGCAAATGTTTAGAGCATAGAAATTACCTTAAATAATAAGTAAAACAGAGAGTTTTAAAATTCAATTAGCACTCTCCAGAGAAAGAACAAGGATAAAATTAATTCAAGGCAAATTATTGTGGTAATCATTCCAGATGATATTTTAAAATATGTGAGAATCATGAGATTAACTTTTTATAGGTCTAACTCATTAGGGCTATTTTGTAGACTGCAGGGTAAATCAATCATCAGTCTGGTCAGTCAGATGATAAGGAGGGAAGAACAAGAATAAATAAATTACAGACTACTGTTCAATTGAAGTTATAATTGACTTGTTAATTCCATAATCAAGGTAAACTCATCTAATATATTCCATTAGAACCCATTTTAAAAGGCCACAGTTTAACAAGACCTCATCTAACAAGTTTTTTCATTTAGTAAAAGGTTTTTAGTAAAAAGTAGAAAAACATAATATTTTATCAACCAACATGCATTATTTTTAAAATCAAATTTTAAATTGCTCAGAAATTCACAAATAGTTGTATTGAAATTGGTTCTCAACATAGAATGCGATTTACTTTATTTCTAGTATGCTAATTTGCCCTATCAAGGAACTGATACATTTTCTCATATGAAACTGAATGAAGGAGCATATGAATTGTGTGTCCAGGAACCAGTCATCTACAAAATACCTTGATTAATGATGATGCTTTCACCTTTGATCTCTTCCATTCATAGTCCACGCTTCGACAATCTAGTCCAACGCCAAAACCTATCGTGCAGTGCTATCAGATGTACTTTCTGATGGCTAACGGAGTGTCCTTACTCATCTTTTGTTACAATATCAATTTAGAAATCCAAACAGACTAAAGCTTCTTAAGAAGTGCTATGGTGGTAAGAATTTTCTAGTTCTCTTCTTTATGTCTTTTTCTTTTTTCAAAAACTGTGTGCCAGGTTATTCTTGCAATTGTGTTTTATCAAATAATGCTTTGTTTCATGAATTTATGACCTACCAAAGAAAAGTTGTGAGTTTAACATTTTGACTGTGGATCCACAGTAGATGCTACATTTTTGTATGTCCTATACTTTTGAAGATTGATTAACACCCCACCATTTCAAACACAAAAATTTAAGGACAAAAAAAACATTTTTCATGGTGTAAAATATGTACTGGGACAAGTATACATATTTAAAAACTGAGAAAACTTTTCTCACTATAAAATATGAACAAAGCTGCCTGTAGTGGTATTTAATATTTTTCCTTCTAAAAATGTATTTTCTTGCTTTTTATTGACTATTCAATTTACACCACTTCATATTATAATATGGATGGATTTGGAGGACATTATTCTAAGTAAAATAAGTCATAGACAGAAAGAAAAATATTTCATGAACCTTAATATGTGGAATCAAAATAGATAGATCGATAGAAAAATAAATAGGTCAAATATATAGAGATAGAGAATAAAAGATAGGCTACCAATGTTAGAGGGCAGAAAATGGTGAGATATAGGACAAAGGATAAAAAAATAGTCAGTATATAAGATGAACAAACCAAAAGATCTAATCTATAACATACACAACATAAGCACTATAGTTCTTATGTACTGTATTCAGTGTACTGTATTCAGAATTGTTGCTAATGAATAGATTATGACTGCTCTTGACTTAGGAGAAATATGAGGGGGGTCCAAAAGAATCGGAATGTATTTATTTAAAAATGCATATTTATTCTAACATGTTTGATTTCAGTCACCTTCAAAGTACTCTCCATTTGATGCAATACACCTATCAAGATGCTTTTTTCACCTGCTCAAAGCAGTTTTTGAACTCATCAATTTTGATGCTTTTAGTGTTTCTGCTCTTCTTAGTTTCATCTCTTCCACATCAGTAAAACGTTTCCCTTTAAGGACATTTTTCCATCCTGGGAAACAGAAAAAAAAAGTCGCTCAGGGTGAGATCAGGTGAATAGGGAGAGTGGAACACAGACGGGGGTCAGGCCATGTTTGGTCAAAAACTGCTGAACACTCAGCATGGTGTGGGCAGGTGCGTTGTCTTATTGGAAGAGCCAGTCACCATTTTGCCATCATAAATTTCACTGAAACTGAACGCAGTCTCTGACAATAACGCTGATACACTGATGCTGTTGGTTACTGGAACCCTTACATAATAGAGGAAGCCTGTACTACAAGGGACCTACCTTCCAAAAGAAAATTTCAGGTTTTTTAGGACCCCCCCCCTTATATAAGTAGCTTTCTGAGATAATATATATATTAATTTGTTCCAACGTCATCACCATTTAATTATGCATATGTGTCTTATAACATGTTATATATGTTAAATATGCATAATAAAATTTATCTTAAACTGTCCAATGGTCACTCTTCTTTCTCTGTCTTACTGGAATTATCAGAAGTATTTGACCCTGGTGTCTGTCCCCTCTTTGTGGAAAATCTCTTCTCTTTACTTTCATGACTCATGCTTCTTGCACTGAAGGATGTTTTTGTATGAAAAGATAAGAAGAGGTCAAAAACAAACAAATGAAAAAAATCTCTCCTTCTGCACAGGTAGGCTGAGGGCAAAATTTTTTTTTTAATTTTTATTTTAAAGGTGTGGGGTACAATTCAGGGTTAGATATACAAGTGGTCATCATGTGGGTAAAGTTTGGGCCTCATTTTGGTCCCCACTTCACATGGTTTGGGATCAGGTATCCTTATGAGGGTAAAATTGTAAATGTAGCCTTTTTCCTGGAGAAAGATGGACCCAGATATTCATCTAATTTTATAAAACCTACTTTTTCAAACACTATCAAAAGATTAATTTGGAAGTCATTTGTAGAATTTTTTTATGTTAAAAGTACCATCTTCTCACTAAAAATATAACACATTTTCTGATTATAAAATTTAAAAGACCGAAACACAAAACTTAAATTACAAAACTTTTAGGAGAAAATGTAGAAAATAATATTTAAACTTTTAGGTAGGCAAAGTTTTCTTAAAATACAAAAACACAAGTCCTAAAGGCACAACATATTGGATTTTGCTAAAAACAAAATGTCTAACTGTTAAGATCATTGTTAAGAAAATTAAAAGACAAACCACAGGAAAGAATAAAACGCACAATACACACAACTAAGAATGTAAAAGCTCTTATAACTCAATAATAAAAAGAAGACACTCCATTTTAAAAATGGACAAAAGATTTCAATAGACAATTTGCAAAGTAAGATATATAAGTGAGCACATGAAAAATGACCAGCACCTTTTATCACCAGAGAAATAAAATTTAAAGTATAAGGAATTAAGTATCCAGATTGATTAGAATAGCTAAAATTTTAAAAGTTGACAATACCAAGTGTTGACAAGTATATGAAGCCCCTGAAACTCTCATACATTTCTGGTGGTAGTGCACAATGCTACAACAATTTTGGGATACTATAGCAGTTTCTCGTAAAGTGAAACATACTTCTACTCTATGAGGCAGCAATTCTAGTCCTAGGTATATAACCAAGATAAATAAATCATTTCTCTATAAAAATGCTTATAAATAAAGCTGCTGGAAATATTTAGATATAATAGTAAAATGTTGTAAATAATGCAAATATCCATCCATCAACATGATTTTTTTTTAATTGTGAAATACTCCTACAGTGTAGTCAGCAATAAAAAGGAACAGACTACCTATTCACACTACAATAAAATTAATCTAAAAATCAATATATTGTTCAAAACAAGACAAATATAGCAATGATTCCATTTATATTAAAACCTAAATGAAGTATAATTAACAGAGAAATAAGATTAGTGGTTGTCTAGGGCCAAGGGTAGGGTAAGGAAGATTAACCTTAAAGGTCTCTAGAACATTTTTCAGGTTGATGGTGTCTCAAGGGCACACTTTTCTCAAAATGTATCAAACTTTATGCTTAAAATTATACTCTAAAAGAGTCGATTATATGATTATATTCTCACTAAAATTTTTTAATGCCTAGTAGGTATTTCTGATTAAAAAAATAATACATGCTAACCATGAACCTTCAAAGTATTACAAAGGTATAAAACATAAAAATGGATATCTTCTATATTTTTACCTCCTCTTAGGAAAACCACATTTTAAAATAATGTAATATATCTTGCTCAAGAATCTTGTGTATGTATTATATATACAAACACAACATATACATATACACATATACATGATATATATGTATTATATATTTACACATATGTATATATCTACATATTTTACTTTACAAAAATGGAACAAGCTACACATAACCTACTTTTCTACTTGTTTTTCTAAATTAATGATGTTTTTTGATGCTCTATGTCAGTTCATATGACATTCTAATGAATGAAGTACAGTTTTCTAATAAATACCAGAGCAGTAATGTGGTAATTTATTTTATAGCTGCACTAATTTATTTTATAATGTCTATTGGTGAAAAAAAATTTCCACACGTACTCCCAAATATTTAAGTTGACAAAAGAAAATGAATGTGCCATTCTTTAAATACAGAGATATCATTATTGACTGCTTTAGTAAAACAGTGCTTTGTGTAATTTACCCAGGGTCAGAACAAATTTATATCAGCCTTGCATCCTCTCACAACTCATGAAAAATACTAAGAGTAGAAACATTGCATGATAAAGTATGAAGTTTTAAGAAACTATTTAGATCAGATGGGAAAAGTGCATCTCAGATTGATCAAGAGAGGTATCCAAGGTCATGTAGATTGTGGTTGGCAGAGTCAGCATCAGTACCAGGTCCTCTGATCTTAGTGTAGTGTTTTTTACACATTTTTCTTTGTGTAAGGGACTTCAATGTACAATCTTGGCATCGTTAACACTGTGTCTGAAAACCTGAGGTCACCAATCTTACCTGCACTTGAAGTATTTAGAAAAAAAGAAAGAACCTCTATGTGATGTGGGAATGGAGGTAACATGGTGCTTGCCTTTCAGGAATGGTTCCTTATGCTTCACAATTTAACATACTGCAACAGCATGATGCATCTAATGATTTTTTAAAACAGCTTTCTGCTGACAGCATAAACAGAAACAAGTTTATTTTGAGTGAGCAGCTGCTGTTTTTTCATTGAGGAACGTCGCTAACTGAAATAATGCAGCATGCTGGCACTGCCGTGAGTGGATAAACATCTATGGAGTTTGTGGACTGGTAAACATAGGACCATTCTGCTTCTGTTGCAATTACCAATAAACCAAACAGCCCATCTCCTGTTTTATGAGAATGAAAAGTTAAGCCAGTCTGCAAAAGAGTTACAGAAATGGGCTGCACAGATTGTCTTATTTTAATGAATGGATCAACTGCAGATGTCAGAATATTTTGTCCATATATGTGGGATTTGTAAGTTTATTTTTCATGTTTTCTTTGAATTAATCATTTTTTAAAAAATGTTCTTACTTTCCTTTAAAACAGAAATGCTTTACAAGAAAAAGTTAAGACTATGGAGGCTGATTTCGGTAAAATTCCTTTTTTGCCATTCATGAAAATCTATTCATAAATGCTTACCTTATCTCAGCAAAGATTTTACTACCCAAACTTCAGTCTCAAAGAAAACAAAAGTACCTGAGAAAAAGAGTTTTGTTCAGTAAATAATCTAAGAAAGTTGTGAGCTGACAAAAAAAATATTAAAGTGAGAGATTTCTTTCTTTTACCTTTTTGTCATTCCACCTTCATTTTAGTGCTTCAGGGAAATCCAAGAAAGCCTATTGTTTGTTCACTCTGCAGACCTATAATTACGGAACTCCATTTTCTTGGAGTTATGTTTCTGACTTCAAACATTCTATTCAAATTCAGTATCATAACTAATTGTATATTCTTCTTAAAAAACAGATTTTTAAATTTTGATTCACTGAAGAGTTGACAAAATAGTACACAAAGTTCTCGAATACCCTTCGCCTGGCTTCCTTTATGTTAACATGTCACATAACCATGGGCCACTTATCAAAACCAAAAAATAAATTTTATATTAGACTTCACTTTAAAAATGCAATTTAAATAATTTTTAAATGCTGCTAAATGATAAACATAACAGTATAAGTACAAGAAGCTGAAAAAGAAAAAATAAATGTGCACCGAGTTCTGAAAGTGAAGAGATTATTTCCAACTCACTAAATCACGCAAGTGTTCATGGCTTGATGGATTTTCTACTGGGACCTGGAGGGTGGTTGGTATCTGGGTAGGTAGCAGTGGAACGGCAAGGAGACCTCTTAAGTTTAAAAACAAGTAATAAGATAGAGAGCAAAAAATTAACGGTATGATGTAAACATCTCCACTTTATGAAAATTTGGAAACAAACAAGAGAAATCAAGAGTTCTTTTTGTTGACTTTTCAATATAATAATTTTACTTTTATATCAATACAGGAACTATAACTTGTATAAGTCAGATCAAAATTAATAATTAAAAGAAAGTCTGCAAACCTTGATCCCCTGGTAAGCTATTGAATGTACCATTAAATTAGATAGTGAACCTTTCTTGGCCTAATCCCAGGTAATTATGATTCTGCTCTTACACACTCACCTTTGCATAGTTAGCATCTCAGCAGTTGAAGAGGTCATGTCCTTAGGGTGTCAATTAATCACATTGCAGAAACTTCACCATTTTCTTTAGCACTTTAAGCACATTTAATATTGGTCTCCTTGAGCATCATGGAAATTTGCTGAAAATGTTAAGTATAATAAGCAATCAATTATTCATGTGCTGTGTTATTAATATCATTTAGAATTTATATAGCAGATGTTTTGAAAATAGGATAAGTCTGGATTAATGAAGGTATAGGCTAGTCACAAAGGCAGCAAGTTGATAGCATCATTCCCAGGGTCCCTTGTGTTAAGGACCAATAGCCTGTTGTTACTACAAGCAGTTGTTGGTATTGGCTGTCCTACAAAAGTTATTTAATGACTGCTGAACTGTTTGTAGAAAGAACACAGATGCTGCAAAAATTTCAATTCTGGAAATTTGCTTTTATTCTCAAAAGAAGTGAACATCTCTCCTTATATTGAACTTCCAGACCTTTAAAAGTAGATTGAGCAGGAGGATGCAAACAAAGTTGCATCCTTATTCAAATTCAGCAACATCCCAGATCCCAAGGATAGAACCTGAAACTCTATGGAAGAGAATGCCCAGTTTACCACATATTATGCTTTTTAGAATTCTTTTTTTTCTTTTATTTTTACTTCACTGAAGTCATTACTAAGAAAAAACTCAATTCCTCAATTCTAAGGGTATTCCTCACCTCTTCTCTATCTACTCAAATTTTATGTTTATGCATGACCCACTCAACTTTCAATATTGTGAAGCCTTAACTGAAGACCCCCCCGCAAGAATGTTCCCTCCTCTCATATTTGTATAGCACTTGTATTCCACACCACTTACTGGACCATCCTAGATTGCATTAGATTATTTGTTCTCACACACTGTGACCTCATCTTCCAAACTATACTGAAACCTCCTTGAAAACAAATCTAATAAACTTATTAATAATCCTTTTTTGATAAGTTTTTCTGAAATACGTGAAGCCTGATCTTTTTAAATATTTTGTTTCTGATCTATAAGAGTCACTCCAGGTACAAATCACCGTAGACCACCACATATCCTCTATATCACCAATCATTTTTATTCATTAAGTAATTATTAAGGGCTCATTAATTGCAAAGTACCATACTAGGGATATACAAAGATGATTCATGTGCAGATTCTATCTCTAATGGAATTACTGCTGAAAAGGAAAAATAATTTATGTACATGATTACAATACAATGGGGGAAGGTATATGTGCTTAAGAGAATCATTGATTTAAAACAACAACAACAACTTTCCCTGTGTTAGGGGTGCACTTGAGATGAACCTTGAAGGACAAGAGAACTTCAGAATAAGAAAGTGTGAAGGAAACCAAGGGAAGAAATTACAAAGACTCCACAAGGAATAGCACATAGTTACATTTACTAGAAGATAATAAGTCATTCAAATTCATTTTGAAAATAGAAACCAGCTCTACATGATAAAGAATATTAAATGTGACATTTTAGAGTTCTGATTTTATTTTATAGCAATAATCATTTTTTTATCTGGTGAACTCTTAAGCATGTGCTTTTGAAAGATACTCTCATATCAGAATGTAAGTCAGGTATTAGAAAGAAGTGTCTAGAAACCTTTTGACTTGGTTTGTTTGGGAGAACAATCATTGGAGATAGAGAGAATGGAAGAGAAATACAGAAGTTGAATCAACAGAACATCATGTATGTATCATCTTTCAACAAGTCCCCTGCCTCCTCTAGGGCCCCACATATGAGGTGAAAAATATACTAAAACTTAATGAAGAAAAGTTGTTATGCAGAGTTCATAAGGAGAAAAACATTTAAATAATTTTCTTTCCCAATATCTTTTATAAAAAAAAACAAAAACAGATGTACTAAAGAGTAGGTAAATGAAGGACAAATATATGGACTTTGCAGCAACTTGGATGGATGTAGGGTCTATTATACTCAGTGCTGTATCACAAAAACAAAGAACTGAATACCGTATGTTCTCACTCATAAGTGGACCCTGAACATTTACCATAATACTATAAGAAAGGGATTGGCAGTAGCAGGATACTGCCTGGGTGTGAGGGGGGAGGGGACACAACATCAGTAGGGGTAACCTGATCTCAAGCCAGACAAGGTGGGGACCAGGGGGAGGCCCAAACTTTACCTGTGTGATGACCACTTGTATACCTAATCCTAAATTGTACCCCACATCTTTAAAATTTTTTTTAGAAAGAGTAAGCAAGAAGTGGGTTTTTTAATAAGTATTTTAGAATGAAAGCAATAAGGAGTTGAACGTGCCAAAGAAATACAAAGAAAACAGAAACACTACAGTATTTTAAAAATCCATCACGGGCCAAGAGAAAGGACATAGCACAGCAACTCGGTTGTCAGCTTTTTATTTAATCACACTCTGTGCATACTAGGAGTGGTACCTATTTGGGTAAGAAAATTATGCTGCTAAACATCCACAAAAGATAAACACAGGCTTGTGTAGCAAGAGTTTATATAATCAATTTTCCCATGAGCCAAATGCGTATTATATTAAAATTCTGATGATCTCTTATAGTATTTATGTTTACTTCTTGCCTTTTTGTCTAGCACCCAACATAATCATAATTTTAAAGAACACTGTGAGTTTAATCTTAACATAGATGGTTTAGGTATCTTAATTCATTATTAGTAGAATTGAAGTGATTAATATGTTGTACTAGGGGAAAATGAATGAAATGGGAGTATGAATTTAAGACCAAGATATTTACTTGCAAAACAGAAGAATATGCACTGAGACAAGAAAGTCAACGTAGAAACCAATAATAAAATCTACTTATAAATATAAGATGTACTTGAAAGGCTAAGCCATTATTAAATTGTATTGCTCAAGGTAGTGGTATTACCATACAAAATCACACTTCTGTTTCCTATGTTGCATCTCTGTCCTTCATGGAAATCTTATGGTAATGGAGGAGCATCACGTACATAAGGAAGATGCTCCTTAAACAAACATGATGCTGTGATGCAGTTGGTGCAGTAGCTCTAAGTGTATGACTGGGGAAGGCTTGCATTTTGGCAAGGGAACATAAACATCCAGCCATTCAGCTATTCATCAGCTCTGAGACCATGTGACCATATATCTATATCTATCAATGTATGTGAATAGACATATAGAGCCTCATAGAATATAATGCCAATGATGTCATTAATAGTCATTCAGCCTAGTCCTCAGCCCTGAGACCATACAAATATAGTTTCTGATCATTCCGTAAACGTTCTTGAACATCATGTGAATCTGGAAATTGCAAGAAGTCAAAATTTTCGTATTGTCAATTAGACATGTTTAAAAAAGACAAATGCAGACTTAACATGAAGCATAACTAAATGTAGACAGTGTCCTCTAAGACCAAATGCATTATTAACTTTCTTAACCTGTCATTGGCTTATTTCTTTGCCTCCTGTAAAACCAGGGAAAGACTTGGCCAAAGTCAGTGTAGCATCCATCTTATTTTAAGAGAAAAATCTGGCCAGGTTTTATGACTCATTTCTATAATCCCAGCAGTCTGGGTGGCCGAATCAGAAGTATTGCTTGGGCCCAAAAATTTAAGACCAGCCTGTGCCGGAGTCCAGCTCCAGGAGAGAGTCAGGGCCTGAATGGGGAGAATCAGGAACGGCGAAGAAGAACGACAGGAGACAACTTCTTGGGTAGAGTTCAGGACTCTGCCAATTTTTATTCAATTCTTGCATGCTTATATAGTTTTTTTACTGACCCCTGTACCCACAAAAATGCAACACACATTACATATTAAATGTTTACATCATGTTTTTTCCTTTTTTTTTTTACGGGGAAGTTGACCTTTACAAGTTTCATTTTGTTCCTTCCTGCCACTGGTGGTGCTATTTATGTAACAAAACACCAGCTGCCAAGAATTTATCAGCCACAACCTGTGACCTCTAGGCCAACTAAATCTCTTCCCCTTGCTATTCTATTTCTTTTCCTTTACTAATCTATTTTCTTAATACACTTTTAGCAGCAATATATTGACTTGTTTTTTCTCTTATATAACCACTCTTATCTTACCCACTATGAATTCTTAATACTCTATATTAATTAATTTAAAAATTTAACTTTCTTAATTCTAATTGCCTTACCTATATTACTTGCTATTTTCTTATCACCTATTTTACATTTTATATTTCTAAACAAAATAAGTCTAAATCTACACTTATATATGAAATTAATCTTACTCCTAATCCTAAATGTATTTAATTTTAAACCTACATTAAGTGTGTATAATTTTAAGTTTACCTTAAAGCTTAATTGTTTCCTATTCCTTCTATTACTTATATTTAACTAATACCTACATCTATAATAAACATTTATCTTTTAATAACTGTTATTTATTTAATTCTAATCCTTACTTTAATTTTAACCCTCTTTCTAATTAAACTATAATGTTTCTTAAATCAAAAGGCATGTCTGTGACTTGTTTTTCCCAAAAACACCTGTTTTTGGAGATACTCTAAGTTTCTCACTTCCTCATCAATCACAATTGTCAATGTTGTTACTTATAAAGGGTATGAGGAAGTACTTGTTTTTCCTTTCTAGCTAAAGTTTGCAAAATTTCATGGGAAAGGGGGTAGTAAAATATTACCTTGTCCCTTCAGGGGAGAAATTTTTGCTGTTGAGCCCTTTTTACGTTTCTATACATAGGTTTACTGCTAATTCCACACCCTTGCACATTCTAGCTAATTGTAGCGAATTGCTTTGTTTATCAAGGGAAGTGTTTCAAGCCTAAGCACACATTCCTTTAAGACCAAAAGGAGTCCTTCAACAGGATCCATGGGACTCTGCCTCCCTCATGGCCGCTTCCCACTGGGGCTCTGCTCCCAGTCAGCGTTTTTCCCATTTTCGGGTAACCTCCATTTTGCCTCTTTAGGGGTTATGGCTTCCAGCAAGCCTGGGCAACATAGCGAGACTTTGTCTCTAAAAAATATTTTTAAAAATTAGCCTGGCATGGGGGCATGTCCCTTTATTCCCAGCTACTCTGGAGGCTGAGGTGAAAGGATCACCTGAGCCTAGGAGGTCAAGGCTGCAGACTGCAGTCAGTCATGATTGGGCCACTGCACTCCAGTCTGGGCAACAGAGAGAGCCCCTGACAAGGGGTGGGGGGGAGAAATCACAGAAACAATTTTAAATGTTCTTTTTAATCAAAAAATTTGAAAATGGTCAAATAAATTTCAAGAAACATGAATTTCTAAACATTGAATTTAAATTTCCTGAAAGGTAAGGATGTGCAAATTTATGACTGATGAAAAGAGGTAGCAAATGCCTTACACCTGAATATTTGCAAGCATCTGGAAAGGCTTGATCTGTGAAACGGGTTCCTGAGATCCCTGTCCTTCCCAAGACTGTCTGTTTGCTGAATGCACAGTCATTGTAGAAAACAGATGGAAGAGGTGCTCACTTTTGTATAGCAACATAATTACATTAAAATAAAGCATAGTGATTTTGTCAGAAGAGGAAAAGCGCATAATGTACTTGCTTAAATTGGTTAATTGCTTTTTGTAGAGCCAAGGAGCCACAAGGGTGTGTGTGTGTGTGTATGCGTGTGTGTGTGTGTGTGTGTGTGTGTGTGTGTGTGTGTGTGTTGTGCAGAATCTTTCTTCACATCTGGAGCATTAAGGAAATGCTAACCTCAAATATGCTATTGCCTTCCCTAGCACCACTATGAGTAAGCTTTATTGAAGCATAATTAATACACAAAAATTGTACATTTAATGCATACATTTTGATGAGTTTGGACATGCAGATATACACCTGTGATACCGTCACCACAATCAAAGTACTAAATATATCCATCACCTCCAAAGATATCCTTGTCTTCTTTTGTATTTCGTTTTTTGGTAAGAACACTTACCATGAGATCTATAAATGTGTTAACAGTACATATTGCTAATTGTATTGTTTACCATAGGCATTACATTATACAGCAGATTTCTAGAACTTATTCATTTTCTATAACTGAAACAATTTTTTTCAAAACAGTTAGGGAGAGAACATTATGATAACAATCCTTATGATCCCTTAACTTCCTTGCTGCCTAATTTCATAATAATAATGGCGGCTTACACTGGTGATGCAATTCTAGGTACAGTGCATACCCAGATTTTTTTTTTTTTTTTTTTTTTTTTTTTTTGCCTATCTGAAAAAACAAGGGCAGGAAGGTTTGTTTTCTCCCTGTATTTCAGAACAGATATATGATATCCCAGTTACTAAAATTATGGAAAATTTACTATCCATTCAAGTACAGGATACTGCTGTTAATTTTACCTACAGTTTCTACTTAAAAATTTAAAAACCCTCTAGCTAATTACCTAGATACCAATAACTTGCAAAGAAGGAAAGTTGTGCAGGAGCTTGAAATCAAGCATGCCAAAAGAGAGAATAAAATGCTTACTGAACTAGGTTCACTAAATGTAAAATTGCTGAGCAAGAAAGAAGTATGTAAATTGGTAAATTTTTCAAGAGAGTCATTTTCCTTTCTTTTCTCCTCATGCTGAGAACATTTCTTTTTCAAATATCGTGGTCACTAGAGGTTGACTATCCAATAAAAGGCACATTTCAGCACAATTATATGTCAAATCTTGCTGGAGAGAATGCGTGCAGGTCTTTGGGGGTTTCAATATCTTTGAAATAAAATGCATGTTAACAAACAGTCCTTACTGGTGAAACAAGTTAATTGCATCATTATGTTGTGATAAGACAATGCAATTAACACATCTCACTCTACAGAGCTCTCAGGATGGGTATCCAATTAACTCAGGTCACCAAGCTCCTTGCTTAGAAGGGGGTTTTCAGTCTGCCCCCAAGATGACTTCACACAGTTGCCTATCCCCTGAAGTACAAGAAGGCTTTTTTAAGAAACAAGGCTATTTTGAAAAGGTTGGGGGAAGCTGCTGTACTGACTTGATTCAGAGAGTTCTATTCTGATAAATCTTTTCCAGTTTGCCATGGAAATAGTGTTTAAAATTGAGCAGAGTGGGTAAAATATGCAAACGTTCATTATGTTGTTTTCCATAAATAGTTCATTCACTGATTATATCAAAGCTGAGGACATTAGCGTTGACTATATTTTCAAAAACATCAGAGAGCATGGAAATGCTATTTGATAAAGGTATATTTAAAACTGAGAAGATTATTGGAATATCACAAGCATAGAGAAACCCTAGCATGTAATTTTAGAAAATATGAAATGCCTTTAAAAACTTGGCAAGGAAATAGATTTTGATATATAAAGAAATGCGTAACATCATGAAGAGATTCTTTCTTAATTCATTTGTTATCCTGACTAAAAAAGGCAGCACAGAACAGAAATGTCAAAATAATCAACATTTGTTAGTACCATCCCCTCCAGCAGAAACTGGTACACCCTTTTGCAATTACATAACATTTACTTACCACTTTCCTAAACACTTGTCACGTCGCAACATAATTATTTCTAAGACTATTCCACAATCATGTAAATTGCTTAGAAACAGGGAATGTGTCCAGATTCACTTTTTCGTTCCCATCATCTATCCTTCAATTGGTTCCCAATAAATATATGTTAAATAATAAGGAAGAATATATGAACAGCAGCGTAATAAATTTTGTTATTTGTCATGACACCCAGATATTGGTCTTTTGTGATTATTTCAAGACACGCCATTTTTTTGTTTATATAAAGGGAAAATAAATAGGATGGCAGCATAATCTTCTATCTTTCATGAATGGGATGCTCTGGCTCACCATATTGGAATGTAGCCAGTTGGAAAAGCCATGAAGTGGAACTAAACATAGTCAGTGAAGTTGGTACAGATGCTGGGAGAAACTCCAGGCTGATAGACTTCCCATAACATCCAAATATAAACTGAGGATGCTCTGGTTTCTCTTCAGAACAAATAAATCTTTCGCCTTTTACAAATATAAACCGAGGTAATGCATTGGCATTGACGTTTCTCATATGGGAACAATGAAGCCAGATGATATCTTATAAATCTATGTCCGCACACTAGTTGCATCTTTAAGATCTGTTAGCAATTCCCTGGCTACCACATTGGCATTTAGAGTCAAGCCTCTTGCTTTCTAACCTAGGTACTTGTCAAAGCAGGTCTGGCCCTGGTCCTAAAGAGAGGCTAAGATGTTGGGCAAATCCATGGCTGGATTTTTTGTTGAAAATGTTATCATTTTCAGAAGCTGGAGACAACATGGGATGGGCGCTGTTAAATAAATCACAAGACGAATATAAAGCTTCAACTATAATAAAGGTTTGAGTTGAAGCTTGAATGACTTGATTCAAAGCCTTAATTTGCTTTTTTTTCCCCCTTAAAGTTAGGATAGGTTGCAGAGACAAGGCAAGTTTGAGTCTACTAATGGAAGCTGAGCATCTCTACTTTTCATTAAAAATGTAAGCCGAGGCAAGGAAATACATAGAACCTGACACAATGTCTGTAACTTGAGTTCCCCACCAGTATATTCAGTCATAATGCACAGCCCTATTCACAAATTTATGAGGTGAATATAAATAGACTGGAACCAGGCATTTTTAGCCTCAGAATGGCTCTGGTTCACTGTCCCATATTAGATTCTGTTGTGTAAGACAACCTCAGATGTTATCCATTCCTATTTGAACATCACTTCCTATGGACGTTTCTAAAGCTAAATCCTTAACTACTCAAATCTCGGACTCAGTGTGTTTTATCCTTGCTTTGGAAACCTAAGCATGTAGCTCAGAGGTTAGATGTGCATATTTGGACTCAGATTTAATACTGAGTAATTCTCTTGACTTGATAAAAACTCACACCCTTCAAGCGGTTGGCAACACCCTTCCTGCTTCTCACTGTCCCACTCTTGAGAAAATGAAACAGTGTGGCTCCCACATTCTTCCAGCTAACTATCCTTGGCTGTGCAACTGCAGGATAAATGAACAGACTCTGATTAGACTGTACTTTAGCCATACCCTAGCTCATGGGTCACTATCAAAACACTACATAGGGGCCCTGTGCTGTTTATGTGTAGCTCTATTACAATATACACCTCATTGCCTAAATCACACACACACACAAAATTGCTTAGGATGCCGAAGCAGAGGAGAAAAATTCAGCGACTGCATAACTTCTCGTTTCTGCTATTTAAAAAGTCATAATCTGTACATCCAAAAGGTAGGACTACCAAATCCCTGGGTCTTTTCCTGGGAGCACAGGGTCAGACGCTGTTAAGTACCATACTTCATACCTCTTGCAGAGATGTGACAAGCCAACATAACATAACACACAGCCGGGAATGAAGTCCTATCCTGGAACAAAGATGCCCACAATCCAGCAAGGAGGCCTCCAGCAGTGGGAATGCCAGTGAAGCCCTTCTCCCCTCCAAGTTCTGGAAAAATGTATTTCCCAGGCAATAGTAGAAAATCAAGAAAAATGTATATTAAATATTGAAATTTAAAGGGAGGTTCACAAAAACAATTCAAGCCAACAACTTTATTTCAAATCTTTTAAACACTGCCCTGCTTTTCATAAGCTATATTCAAATGAAGCTACCAAAATATCTTGCTTATCGTCATTGTAAAGATGCTGAAGGCTTCTTTAACAACTCTTTTAGTTTCTTTCTTTACAATGAGTTGTACAGTTAACCACAGGAATTTAGTTGTTATTTCCAGGTCTATTTTTAAATGCCCCTCAAAAATTAGTAATAATTGACCTGGAAAATAATGTTACACATATTGGATAAGAGAAATGAAGGTAATTTTTGTTCTCATTAATCTTTCTATGTAAGTTCTTAGAAATTAGAATACCCAAGGTTGAACTGACATTTAATTTTGCAAAATGATAAGTAATCAAGTACGTGCTGTTTTAAAATTTCTCTAGTTTTTTTTTATTGAAATGTTGCATCTTCTTCCAAATATTTTAAAGCAAGGTTAAAATAATGAATAAGATTATGTTAAACAATAAAATAAAATATACCTTTAATATCAGTTTAATTATTCAAGGAATTTTATAAGAAAGCTCTTCTGAACCCAGGGATTTGATTCAGTTACTCATATCTGGCATGACTTCTCTATCTGAAAATGCTTTTGATGCTTTGTAATGATTTTTGGAAACATTTTAGGAATTCCATATTAAGATTTTCAGTAGAATTTAAATATACAAAGAGAATTTTAGTTTACTGAAATATTTTAACTGCCTAAAAGATAGCCACTTGATTGATTCTGTCCTGAAACACTTAAAACAACCAAAATCTTCTATGGAATGCCTGGTATTTAAATGTAGACATAAGCAAATGGATGAATTAATTAAATAATGTATTGAAAAATCTCATAATATTTTTTCTCATAAACCTTTCCTCTTTCCCTTTTGAGCTATGATAGCTACCTCAACTAGGATCTATTTCATATGACCATGATACTCTTAAGAATTAAAAAAATTCACACATATGCATTTATTACTCTAAGAATCATTTTTAAATTGTGTCATATGCAATTACTAAATTAGGTAAGTTGGACTTATAGGAACTATGTAGCTCTTTAAACTGATTACACTCCAAATAATAAGTACTATAGCAATCTTTATGATTATGTCTTAGATTAAAAATTATTGCTACATTAGAAAACAGAAACAGTCTCATTAGTATTAAATGAGAATGGTATTAGTGTCTATAGTTGGTTAATAACCTACCAAGTTTTGTCTTTATACCAAATTCAAGTCCACATTTTCAATAATTTTTTTCAGATGAAAAGGCAGATGCCATTCATCCTAAAAATCTGTATTTATAGACTCATGAGTCATAGAACATCACTTCATAGCTTTCATTTTTGTTATATTTAATTAAAACCATCTCATGTCTCTTGGAAAATAATTTCAGCTATCTACCAATAATTCTAGAAAAGTTGAAAACAGTTTAAAACCTACATATCCATAATTATACTTTTCCCAAACTACTTCCAAAATAGTTATTTTTATAATTAAAATGTATTTAATTGATGAATATATACATTATCATATTCCCAAACTCACTATTACTTTAATCTGCCTTGAAATTATAATTGCTACTAAAGATGAAAGTAGACCTTCCCTTTGTTCTGAAAGTTTGCGTAGGCTTTTGGCCAAAAACAATATAATTCTATCCTAAGCCTAAGTAAAGCTTTAATATGCTTATGCAGAGTGTTTGTTATGTGTAATTTCCCATAGAAGAGACAAAAAAGTAAGCTTTAATATCATGGAAATTTTTTTTTGGTGGCAATCATTTTCTTAATTTTACTTACATCCTTACCATTTATACAAGTATTCCAAAACACAGTAGCTTAGTTTTGCCTATTTTAAAGCTTAATATCAGTAGAATATGTTTAGATGTGTTTCTTATAGATAAGATATGGTGGGATTTTTTTTTATCCAGTCTGAAAATATTTGTTCTTTTTTTCCATCAGAGCATAGTCCATATATACTTAATATATTAATTTTCAAATGTTTTTACATCTCCATCTTGTTTTGCACTATCGCTTTGTCTGTCTTATGTTTCTTTGTGTTTTCCTTGTTCTTTTATATGGATGAAATATAACAAAACTAAACACTATGTTATTTCATTACATACTTTTCTCCCAGGATCCGTTTAACATGAAAACAACCTGGGTGACTGAAATCAACACTCTGCTAACAAGCATTCGTATGGCTATGGTTTAACCATAACCTGCAGCATTTGAGAACCTGAGTATATGAGGCAAATTCAAAATACAAAACTAACAGGGACCTCCGGTTATCCAAGGAGAGGAGAAAAGAATTCTATTGACATGATTAGATCCACCCATGAACCTCTTGAAAGTCCCTGCTTTCGTAAATGGCCTCATTCAAATACAAACCAAAGTCTTATTTCCCTCATTGGATCTCTTCAGACAAACTCAAATCCCCTCATTTTCTTGAGTATGAACTGGAAAAGAAGTAGACACAGTTGTGTCAGAACTCTATTTCCAACCAGTTTCTCCTTAATGGCTCCCACAACCTACCATCAAACAATGTATGTAGGTATATGTATCTTATGTATCTATTTATTTATTGAAATGGTACCACTTCTTGTTTCAAACCATTTGGAATATTTTTTGCAACACAGCTTAATGTTCTGATAAATATTCATAACAACACATACTATATAAAGGTTCCTCAACAGTCTGGAAATATAATATAGTTATTATGGAATATTTCATACCATCCAAACCTTCAGAAATTAAAGATAAAAAAGTCCTGAAGCAAGACTAACCCATGTTTAGGACATATAATCTCATGTTCAGGCCATATATAAGTTTTTTTTAATCATAAATAAACTGCTGAAATCCTGAACTGCATTTGACCAAATCCTTATTAAAAACTGTACTACAGGGGTTGGGCTAGAGGGCGTAACAAACATCTCAGACAACTTTTCAATTCAAGAGAGGAAATTCAAGTCCAGGTGGTGCTACAGGGTACTAGTGGAAGGTTGAGTCCTAGGCTCCCACCCTCCAGCTTTGGGCTGATGCTGTTTCCACATAAGGATACGTAATAGCTGATCTAAGTATCTAACTCTGGTTTGTTTTTGTTTCTTAAGGAAGCTCGACAACATTTGTATATGATAAAGATAATCATGCACACAAATCTGTTATATCTCCTATCATATAAAAAGAGTGAATGAATTTTAACCAAATGTGGAAATTACGTCTGGGGTAATATGGCCTACAATATGGGTTGTGCTTATATTTGCAATTAACTTTGGGTAGGCATTACAGCTAGAGAGAACAGTTGTGATCTCCCCAAGTAGCCAATACTAAAGTCTAACGGAGAGAATTGTTTGGGGCCCTTTCAGGAAAGATACAAAAGCCATGAGCAAAGAGACAACAACACAACAGCTGGGGCAGCAATTATGAGGGCAGACTCTCACATGTTTTGAAACGTGCTATGCCTAATCTGGAAATACTTGTATCGTTTTTGTTTTGTTTTGTTTTGTTTTTGTTTCCCAAGGGAGTGATAGCAAGATTTAGTTACACAGGAAGAGAAAGATGCCCTGCCTTTTCTGTGTTTTGTAGATTCTAACAGCAGATAGATCTCTTCCTACCCTCACACACCTCAGATATTTCTGCACTTTTGGTTTGGTCCCTAACTTACTAACTAAACATTGAGTCTCTGAATTCAGAAGAGCTAAGGAAAACAACTATAAACTATTAAAAGTAATATTTTTCTGATATCATTATATTTCTAACACCTTTATTCCTGAAACAATGCCTTAAAACCCCAAACTTGAAACAATAATATTGAATATGGATGGTAATGAAGCAAGCTAGAAGTAAGCAGCAGGGTCGCAAGTACCTATGTGCTTCAAGCAAGCTAATGAACTGCATTTGTCTGGCAAATAAACAAAGACATGAATCACCTCCTTGCCTAGAGCTGCTAATTCTTTGGAGCGTGATTATCACCACAGAGAAAGGAACAGTTGCCATGCTTGCTCGTGTTACCACTAGGAGTGACAGACAGTTAACAGCAAACATTACCAAAACATTTGCTGATGATACATTTACATTGATAAATCTATGAAATCCCATCTGCAGTTTGTCAATAGTATATAAACCTAGATCACACTTTGATCAATAGTAGCAAGTGGGAATCCTGGAAAAATCTATTTCGCCTTTTCAATTTTGGATTCTGTTGTTAAGGTTATTTACTGATTGAATTTTTGATCTCATACACAAAGACTAAAGATTATTAGCATTCTTTGAATATAAATGAATACTTTGTTATGGAATTCAATTTCTCACTGAATTTTAATTTTGAAGATGTTCTTTTTTTGTTTGGTTCATATTAATAATCAGAATTTTAATCAGTTCCAACCGCAGAGTTGGACAAAGAAGCAAACCTAGTTAGAAATACAGGAAGAGAAAGATGCCCTGCCTTTTATATAAACTTTGTATAAAGTTTCAGTTCTATGACCACATTAAGATCATAATATACCTGAGACAGATCTCCAATGTAAACTAATCTCATTGCCATTTTAATCCATACAAAGACTGATTATGGTGAAAAGATGTTAACTAACAATATCTCTTTTCTTTTTCTAGTGCTGATTTTTCTCAATCAACTGTATAACAATGCCTCTAAGCATATGAAATTGCTTTTTAGTGTGTAGCCAGTGAGACGACTAACTGAGCTTCTTGCCCGGAGATATGAACATAAACACCAGACATGTCAATTTTTCCCCAAATTAAAAGGGGATGTAAAATATCAGGAAAAATTCACAGAGAGATTGGGAACAGCTTGCTATCTAGGGTAAATCTTTAAAGAGGAATCTATTTCCACTTTTCAGAGAGAAGACATTAAGCCACACCTCACCTTTTCCCATTATCTCTCCCTGCCCATACCATATTTTTATAACCCATTTTATAAATGAAATAATATAAAGCAAAACATACAATGTCCTTCTAGTTAAGGTTGATTTTACAAGACAGTGTATGTGACTTCACAAAACCTAGACATTAGCAGATAATGAAATAAGTACTTTATTTTTGTGTGACTACAGCCTTCTGAGTATCCATTTATTACTCTCTTTCTAAGGATATTTAACTACTAACATCAGATATTTAACACTGTACAAATAACTGTTTTTATTTTCATCAAAAATCTATCTATTGGAAATTAATTTATCACTGTGCTATACATGACAACTTTAAACTTTTCTTTGTTTACGTAGGAATAGGTGTTAGTTCTGGGAAGTATAACTAACAGTCCCTCGGAGAAAAAGGTGCATTGTGAAGAATATATAACAGTGCTTGAGATAAAAATATTGGAGCAAGAAAATATTTGCAGTACAACAGGTAGCTACATAACATCCTTTCTTCAGCATCGTTTCCTTATAACATTGAGGAAAAAAATGATTTCCAGTGGAGTCCATTGTCTGTGTGGAACATGAACATTCTCCCCATCTTCATGGGTTTTCTTAGTTTTCTCCCAGTCTCAAAGATGTAAAAATGTGCACATTGAGTGAATTGGCATGTCTACACTGTCCCAGTCTGAGTGAGCGTGGGTGTGTGAATGTGACCTGAAATGGGATGACCTCCTGTCCAAGATGGGTTCTCACTTTGTGCCCTGAGCTGCCAGAATAGGCTCTCACCACCCAAGACGCAGAAGTGGAATAAGCAGGTTGAAAAGGGAATGAAGGAATGAGTACAAATTATTGCAAAGTAAAAGCTCATGGAGTATACAATAATCATACAAATGCAAGGCAATAAAAGATACAGCAGGAAGCGTTCGGTAAGTTGGCCATCTTTGCGATTGCTTGTTTTTGAATTGTGTGGGAGTAGGAGGAGCTACTGAAATTTTTTTGTTCTGCAAACATGCATTCTTTGGTTTAATCTACCACCCCTGCGAACGTTATCACTCACTAATCCAACAAAAATTAGTACATAATGATCTTTCTTGTTTTTATCAATCTTTCTTAAATGTATGTATAGCTCACATATATTTCAATGTTGAGTATTAGAAGTATTTTGGGTTTTATTTATAAATCTGATGATGTTTTATAACCAGAAATATGTCATAGGAATTAATTCTTGTTATATCAATTAGCCTATGGCAAAATTTGTTTTGATATATGTCATTTTGTTTAAAGTCACAATTTCCAAAAATCTATTGATGATTTAAGTGAGGACTTACTGTTTTTAACTCATCATCCTAATTGCTATTAAATAAATCTGGGAGGGTGAAGGTTATGCTAGACATTCAATTTACACACAAAAACAATTCAGAAAAAGCATCAGTTTAACTCTATATACTAATAAAAAAAAAACTCTATATACTAATCCAACCATACAGTGCATCATGTAACTAAAAGAATACACTTCTTGGAAACATGAAAACTCATGTATAACATTCAAAATGAAAATACATTTATGGCACATAGTTTACTTACACAATGACATTGTATTTATGTGAATGATGTAAGTGAAGATATATCTTTTCTAATTTTTTAAAGTTTTGTTTTACGTTTTACTCTACTTAATCCAAAACTATGCAGTTTTAAATAACAAAATAGTGAAATTTAAGGATCTATTTCAAAATAACCTTGCAGTTCATTTTTGTTTTGTTTCTTCTCTGCTAAGAGATGATATTTTAATTTTATGATAATTAACAATGAGGGAGTGATGCTATAAGGGTATTATACCTTTCTATTTTCTCCATGTCCCTTGCTCCTAAAACATTGCATGTCCTCTTAGAGTTTGATGAGATCTAGCCTTTTGAGTTGGTGTACTAAGACGAACAGGATCTTTCTTGGAAAAAGAGTATTTATTCAGATTAGGATCTCTATTCTACTAGAGTCATTTAGACCTCAGAAATTCATCAGTGATTTTTAGCAAAAAATTGTTAAAGTACTCTCATTCTTCTGAAATTTGTAGTACAAAAGGACTTAATTTTAAAATAACTGGGAGTTCGACTAATCTGAAGTCCTGATTTTCAGACATGTAAATGACTACTATACAATAATATTAAGTAAACTTTATAATTCTATTTCTTCTTAAATGTTTCTCCAATCTCCTGAACTTTTTCCAGAAATGCATATCTTCATTAGTTACCCCAGTACTTTGACAATAGTCAGAGCTCCAAAAACATTTTATTTTAATTAAATATGTTGCTTTCTGTTTGGAAAAACCTGAACTTCTTGCCTTCCCTGCATCCTCTTTACTCCACCCTCTTCACTTCAAAATAAATTCTAACCAACTGTTCTTTTATTCCAACACTGTGCCAAATATCAAACACAGGCAAACACAACTTCTAATGCCATGAAATGTAGGATAAATCATATTAAAGGAATTTGGGGAATTGGTGTGCTTGTAAGAAGTTATTTAAAATAAAATCTTCTAGAATTTTAAGCTATTCTGCACTGGAAAATACCAATCTCTGTATTTTCTCTGTTTAGCTTCTTAAAGCCTGTGGAGAAACCCTGCCTGTCTCCAAACATACCCTCTACACAAACAACAAGTGAGAAATCATTGAGCTCTGCCATAGCATTTGCTTTTTATGCAGCTCATTTTATGGGAGCACCTGTTCATGTAGATAAATGATGCCAAATTTGGATGCCAGCCCAAAAGATAGTGACTTCAGCACAAGGAGCCAAGCAGGAGTTGGACCTGCACGCAGTAGGCAAGTCCATCCAGCCTCTGTAGTCAGGCCCTGAGGGTCCAAGTTTGCAGCAGCTGGTTAGACCTCCTACATATCTGCACATCCTGCTTACTGTGGAAGAAATATACATTTATAAACACAAACCCTAAGTTAACATCCATCTAAGGCCATAAATTAAAATGTGTCCTCTGGTCTATATTCATTGCTTGGCAATTAAAGAGTCCATTTGAATGAACATGGCCCTATGCAAATAATTTTAAGTGTGGCAATTATCACAAGTGTACACATCCAACAGCCTTTGTCTATCTTTGATTATTGCCAGTTCCATAATAAGGGAGAATATTCCTGAATCTAAAAACATCCAGCAAAGAGAAAACTGGTCAAAACGACACTAGGCATCTGCTGTTGAAATGTGCAAACCATCTTTTGGAGCATATTTGTATCAGTCCAAAGAAGAAAGAAAACTTAATGTTAAATTGGGAGGATAGTCAATAGTTATTTTAAAAAATAGTAATTAAAAAATGAGTTTTAGAACAAGTTTAGTTCCCAAGCAAATATTACTGACTTAATGAAAACTAATATTGTGAACAATGCTACAATAAACATACGTGTTTAGGTATCTTTTTTATAGAGTGATTTGAGTTCTTCCAGGTACATTCCAAGTAGGGAAACTGCGGGATCATATGAAAGGTTGATTTTTAGAAGTTTTAGGAATCGCTACACTGATTTCTAGTACGGAGGCTGTACTAGTTTACACACCCACCAATAGTGTAGAAGTGTTCCCTTTTCACCACATCCTATCCAGCATCTGTTATTTTTTGAGTTATTGATGATGGATCTCTCACAGAAGCAAAGAACTGAGTATCACATGTTCTCACTCATAAGTGGACTTTGAACAACTACTGTAATACTATAAGAAAAGGATTGACAGTAGCAGGAAACTGAGGGGAGGGAGAGGTGGGACTGACAGTAGTCGATATCTGCCTGGGGAAGAGGGGGCACACCTCATCAACAGGGGTACCTGCACAGTGTACCTAACCCTACATACCTAACCCTGAATTGTACCCCACAATTTTAAAATAAAAATTAAAAGGGGGGAAAGAAAACTAATATTACAAATATAAAGATAACAATTGCTTTTTGAAATACAGAGGCTCAAAGCACATATCCGTCTGACTCCAATGCTCATGTTCTAAACACAAGGCTTTGTGTTGTCATCCAATTCTCAAAACAAGCCAGTAAAATGGTGTACTCGGTTTTCATCACTGCAATAACAAATGGCCACAGATTTGGCAGCTTAAATAAACAAAAAATTGTTGTACAGTTCTGGAAGTCCAAATGGGTCTCAGTGGGCTACAATCAGAGTGTTAACAGGGATATTCTCCATTTGGAGGCTGTAGGAGAGGTGTGTGCCCTTGCTATTCACATTTCTTGGCTTGAGGCTCCTCCCTCCGTCCTCAAAGCCAGAAAAAAAAAAACAAGTCAAGTCTTTCTCCCATTGCATCACTTTGACACTAACTCTTCTGCCTTCCTCTTCCATATTTAAGTACCCTTGCAAGTACATGGGGTCCACCTGAAGAATCCATGATACTCTCTTAAAGTCAGTTGATTAGCATTCTTAAGCATAGCTCCAACCTTAATTCACCCTTGCCATAGAACATAACAATTAACAGGTTCTGGGGATTCGAAGTAGACATCGTTGAGGGTCAACTATTCTACCTGCCAAAAATAGAAATAATCAGCCTTATTAACATACAAAGGAGGTAAGGCTGAAAGAAACTGAACCATTTGCAAGTGTACATAGCTAATAATGTGAAATATTAGGGGTGCTTTTACTTACTCTGTCCAGTATCTTCTGCATTCTTCAGGGTCTTGACAGGAATGAGGTAGCATATTCAAACTCAGTATTTTAAAGAGTGTTTAATAAAATGACTAATTAAAAAGTGTGGGCAGGTATAAACAAATTCTAGGAGCATTACCTGGGGACTCGTAACAAGGTTCTGTTACTCCCCAGAAGCATTAAAGGGAAGAATATGACTTCAAGACAGAGTGAAAATTAGACAAATAGCGTAGCAAGAGTAAGACCTTCTGTTATAGAAAACAGTCAGACATGCCAACCCTGCAGAAAGAGTGCTAGAGAATTAAAGACCCTGACTTCACTCTCCCACTCCAATTTACCAAGCTGGACCTGGGGTAGGAAAGATGAGACATGGGTCTAGGCTGAATCTGGAAGACAGAGAGACCTTAGAAAGAAATCACTGAGAAACTAACGTACTCTAAACCTCATGAGATAGATTCCCAGAGCTTTGGAGAGAAAGTAAAAATAACTTAGAATCCAGAGACATGTATTCCTTGGTGTTATAACTTGAAACAGGATTTAAAGTATAACAATTCATATGTGTTTCAAAGTTAACACCTGTGTTAAACATTCTGCCTGAACAAACAGCATAAAATGTTCTCAATAATGTGGTATGTCTCCAGTGCCATGAAAACCACTATACTACAACCTTTTAACCATGGAATAAGACTTCTTTATTTTTTTGTATTACAATATATATATTTTTTTTAAGTTTCAGGTGCATGTGAAGATTTTCATGCAGGTGAAATTTGGACTTCTCGTGGGCCCTTTCTCCTCTTGATTGTGGACCTGGTAACCAGTGAATTACTATAGACCACCCATTCCTCCTCCTGCCCTCCTTCCCCTAGCAGTATCTAGCATCTGTGAATTCCACCCTTGTGCTAATGTGACTAGTGTCCAGGGCCTACTTATGAGTGAGAAAATTCAGTATTAGGCTCTTTGTTTCTGTGATAGTTCACTTATTATGATGGTCCAAACTGCACCCATGTTGCTGCAAATTTCATGATTTTGTTCTTTATGCTGTGTAATATTCCATTTTTGTATACGAGATCTGACAATTAAGTTTGCAAACTTATTCTAGAAAAAAGTGCTACATGCCTCATTGCTGAATATCACTATAGTCACCTCTGAAGTACTTCTCTTGAGTAGCAATACACTAACATGAGTGCCTAGTCCACCTGTCAAAGCAATTTTGAAAATCTTTTTCTAGAATTACCATCAGAGTTGTCATCATATTACACTTGATGCCCTGAATGTCATTACAATGTCTCCCTTTCAATATTTCCTTTATCTTTGGGTAAAATAAACATCATGAGGGACAAGATCAGGTGAGTAGGGAGAGTGCTCCAATACAGTTATTTGTTTACTGGCTAAAAACTCCTATACAGACAGTGCTGTGTGAGCTAGTTCGTTGTCATAATGCAAGAGCTCCTTTGAGACCATTTTTGCACACATCTTTCTCATACCAAAATTTTCACGTTTCTCTGTCGATGTTTATTTGGTCTGCTATACTTCTCACAATCAAATGACAATTTTGATGCACACTTCAACCAATTTTTGCAATGTTTTGGTCATTTCTGCTCGTTACTAATTGTCCTGACCCCTCTTCATCAATGGTGCTTTCTCTCCCCTCAGAAAAATGATCAACCCATTTGTATACTGCCATTTTTTATGGCATTATCCCCATAAATTTGGACTAACATGCCCTGATTTCACTCCCACTGTTGCCAAGTTTAACAAGAAGCTTAATGTCTGTTTGTTGCTCTAATTTAAGCTCCAACATTTCTTGCGACGACACACAAAAACATGCAACAACGATAATGAACACCAGTCAGAAAGACACTGGCACACATCGACATGAACACAGCTGTGATACACTGATATACCAAGGTTATGAAACCTTACCAAGTGAGGTCAACATAAGCACATGGTATGTGGCAAATCCACGAACTTTTCGGGCCTCATATATACCACATTTTATTCATCCAGTTCACTTCTGATAAACATCTGTGTTGGTTTTATGTTTTTGTTGTTGTGAATAAGACTACAATGAACATACATGCGCAGGTGTCTTGTTGGTAGAGTGATTTATGTTCCCCTGGATATATTCCAGAAGTGGGATTGCTGGATCATATGGAAGCTTTAGTTCTTTGAGAAATCACCACACTGCTTTCCACAAAGGCTGAACTAGCTTACATTTCCACCAGCAGTGTATAAGTGATCCCTTTTCTCCTCAGCTGTGCCAACACCTGTTTTTTTCAAACTTTCTAATGATTGCTATCCTTACCGGTGTTAGGTGGTATCTCACTGTAATTTTGATTTGCATTTCTCTAAGGAACAGTGAGGCCGAGCATTTTTTCATGTGTTTGTTGGCTGCTTGAGTATCTTCCTCTGAGAAGTGTCTATTCATGTCCTTTGCCCACTTTTTAGTGGAGTTTTTTTTTCTGTCAATTCGAGTTCCTTGTAGATTTTGGATGCTAGGCCTTTGTCAGATGCATAACTTGCAAATATTTTTTCTTATTTATCCTTTTGATAAGTGCTTTCACTGTACAAAAACTTTTCAGTTTGATAACTGTTAGACCTGTCAGTCTTAGCTTCTGTGGCATTTGCTTTTAAGGAGATGGCCATGAATTCATTGCCTACTCCAACAGTCAGGAGGGTGTTCCCTAAGTTTTCTTTTAAGATTCTTATGTTTGATGTTTTACATTTAAGTCCTTGATCCTTCTTGAGTTAATTTTTGTGTATGATGACAAATAGGAACTCAGTTTCATCCTTTTGCACATAGCTAGCCAGTTTTCCCAGCAGCATTTGCTAAATATGTTCTCCTTTCCCAGTGATCATTATCAATAGCTTTGTTGAAGATGAGTTGGTTGAAGCTCATTGGTTTTATAAGCAATAAGCCTTCCAAAGCATTGAGCCTATTCAGCAAGCTTGTGTCAGTTTTGGCAGATCTGTACCATCAAGGAACAACCTGAAATTTGTCACATAATAAAGACAAAATCCTTATTTAGCTATGAATTTGCATTTATCTTTTCAAGTAATGACCTAATTTAAGACAGACTGCTTTGTTGGTTTCTAACTAAACTGATCTTGATTTTTTTCCCTAATGAAGTATCTTTTTCAAAGTGTGTCATCTCTAGCAACCAAAAATAATTTGGAAATCAACAAAGTATAGAGTTCTCTGTCTTCCAATTCATGTGCAGTCCATACAATCTTAGAGAGATACACAAATTGTATCAAATAGTAGAATCCTGAGCTAACTGGGGTGAGGAGCAAGAAAGATAATTTTTAAGTTATGTATTAGAAAATATAATGTATGCCGGGCTCAGTGGCTCAGCCTGTAATCCCGTGCCTTTGGGAGGCTGAGGTAAGTGGATTGCCTGAACCCACGGGTTTAAGACCCACCTGGGCAACTTGGTGAGACCTCATCTCTACAATAAATCAAAAATTACCTGGGCGTGGTAGTGCGCGCCTGTAGTTCCAGCTACTTGGAAAGCTGAGGCGGAAGGATTGCCGGAGCCCAGCAGGTCGAGGCTGCGGTGGCCGGGAGCGGCCACTGCACTCCAGTCTGGGTGACAGAGTGAGATTCCTACTCAAAAAAAAAAAAAGAAAGAGAAAAGAAAATATAATGTATATGAACAATGAAGAGAATTTTTTTAGATTATATAAAATAAAATGTTACATTCAAAAAATTAAGCACTAACCTCTTTTTCCAACACAGCTATGCAGCTCAGGAAGGCACACTGATTTTTTACCATGCACACATAAAGAATTTATGTTTTATAGTTATATGCCGAATATATATATTTTGGGGGTTATAGGAGGAGATAAAATCCACCCTGAAATTTATACAATCCCAAGGAAAGTTACTAGCAGTTTAAAAATACAGTAGATGGAAACTTTTTTTTTATGTGCTTCTCTTGGGTCCCTCAGCTCCCACCAGCACCAGAGAAGGGGACATGTGAAAAAGAGGGGACAGTGGTGAAATCAGGTGAATAAAGCAAAAGCAAGACAAGAAAGGTCAAAGGGTAGAGACAGAGAGGATAGCTAGTGTGGATCTTTCAGCAATTATAGATAGGCATCGATAGTTTTCTTCAAAATTTGTTGGAAAATTCAGATTGCAAATGACATAAGTATTCTAATACAGATGTTCTAGAATGTGCAGGGGACAGAAAAAGAATTAGAGAATAGCCGAGAGTCAGACCAGAGAAAGCAGGAGTTGACAGTCAAACTAAACCAGAAAAAGACACGGGAATATTTACCACAGAATTCCTAAGGTTTCACTAATTCCATGGTAAAGACAGATTGCAGGTTAGCATGAGAATCAAATTGAATATTCATTAGAATGAATTATTTATTCATGTTTTAAGCTAACTGTTATATGAACTATGAATAATTCATTTTATAGTTTGAGTTAAGTAATTTTTAGGTAATTCTTTTGTCATCTTTTTAAAGTCCCAAGTTAAAGATTTCTCTTCCAGTGATTAAAAAAATTATAATGCTCTCTAACCTGAAGTGAGTCAAAAGTATGTTCCAGTCAATACTCTTAGGGTGTTCAGAATGGACAGACCAAATTAGTAACACCTGCCTCAAAATGCTCGCCTCGTAAGACTTGCAACTGTCTGTGAGTGCCACAGATAAAAGTCAATTGTTCAGGTCTGCCTTGAGTGTTTTCTTGCTCATAATGACTTTGAAAAACATTGCTAATATCTTCTCTCCTCATTAAAAGTGCAATGCATGTTTGCAGCAATCAGTAATGATTTTATGTCCATTTCTTTTCCATATGACCCATTTTCAACAACAACAAAAATAACTATTTTTACACCATTAATAGCTTTCTTCCCAAATGCTGTTTCACAGAATTGAGTCCTGCTGGAGCAAGAAGACTTTAAGAAGTTTTCTAAAGGTGATGAAACATTAGAATCTTAACTTATGTTTTCTTCCAACTGATGACCATAATCCCTACCCAGATGTTGATTCTTCCTACAATGGAATCCCACATCCTGCTGCCCAGAATAATTAATTAAATACTGGCCTCCTAGTTTGTCATACATCTTTGGCATATTTTGATTTATTTTTTGTGCTACAAGTCTTTGATCACCCATCTAATTCTTGCAGTGTATCTTGTTTCTGTTCACATACCGACCCAATGATTATTTACTCATCTATTCAGTATTTCTGACCACCTGGTTGCAATCAACCCCAATCTACTGACTCTGAAACACATAGAGTAACAGTTGAAACCCAACTCTATTTTCCAAAATACTCACCTGTCTCTTTTGTAACATGACTCTTCTCTTAAGCCAGAGACATTGCCCAGCACGTCTCAACTTTCTCATCTTCAGTCTTCATGTTTGCTGCCTGTCCGATATCTATGACCCATAACATTTTATATTCCCAGAGAGATACCTTCCATGATATCTTTCTACTTAATAGAAAAATAATTGGCAAATGATAAATACCTGAATTACCTCTGAATTACAATAAAATAATTTTAATTTCTAAATGAAATGCCATTGAGAATGACATAGACAAGCTAAATATTCTCTTGATGCAGTTAAATGGAATACAGCAGTAGGAAACAGAACACCTGGTTTTTATTATAGCCATGTAAGTCATTAGTGTTTAATTCCTTTGAACTCGTTTCTTCATTTGTAACACAGGAATGATCCTATCAGCCTTACGTGTGTCCAGAGGTTGTATGAAAACAAAATAAAATTAAAGAAAGTGAAAAACTTTGAAGAAAGCAAGAACTCCACAATGTAAAGGAATATGCAGATAAACAGAAAATTTGAAGCTAATGACCTTCTCATATATGTTTTTAAATAGTTTTCTAGTTGTAGTAGAAGATTTGCAAAAATATAAGAAGCCCATTTTTCCCTGTAAATGTATCCTTGGAATCCTCCTCATGGTAGATGACATTGCCCTATACCCTTCCACACCACCACTTCGGTGCCATCCTCCTGCCAGCATTCACATTTAGTTTGTACATGATTTTTCTGGTCATCAGAACCCACTTTTTCATCTGCTTACGAAGTAAGAATTTTGTGTCCTCTGGGTAGCACCTTTAAACGTGAATTTTACACAGGCTCTCAGAATTCTACAGTGGGATTCGTCTACAAGTACTCAAAGGGGTCACTAGCATGATAACACACTCAGCTGCGTTGCCTTCTCTATTTCATTGGCCTTGCATCTATAGGTGGTATTCTGTTGTCACCTAAAAATTCAATAAATAAATTTTTTTAAAACCTCCTTAAGCTCCCTTTTACTTAATCTTTGCTTTAGGGTCAGCTTCTGAGTTAATCCAAAACAAATACGTTATTCAAAAACAGAAACACTACTGCACATGGTTTTTGATGCAAGACTAATGTTAAAAGCACATCTAATTCTGTTATTTCCAAACTTGAAATTCAGCAATGGGCTTCTCTCAACCTTCCCCATGAAGCCCACCCTCCAGGAATATGTGATCCCTATTTCCTATGCTTCAGCCACAGTGAGTAACATATGTATCCACCAGGAGATTTTAAGTATCTATATCTCTACATAGGCTAGTTTTCTAGAATCTGAATCATCCCTCCCTTATCTAGTTCTCAGTAAGACCCTATGGATCCTTGGACATACAGATTAACTATCTTCCCTACTGTAAAGCTGGCCCTGGCTTCCCTGGCAGAGTTGATTTTTCTCCATCATTTGCTCAGCTGAGATATTTAATACAGGCTGTTGCGCAACAGCTCCCCCTAAACCCCCCATTTTCAAAGATCACCATTTCAGAGAGCTTTCACTTACATAAAGACTCGTGATCACACCATGATGTTGGATGGAGTCAGCAATGCTTAATACCTGATGAGCTTCGTCAAGCCAGCTCACAGAGCTCATCATCAAGTCAGTGTCTCAAAAGTAATGATTGTCTTCATGGCATGAGCTTGGAAAACTTTCAAATGGTCAAAATAATGAATGATAAACCCTAGAATGTCAAGAGCCTGATGTTATTAATGTTATTATGTTATTAATGTTTTATTGCAACAACCACATTTATTTGCTTTAAGCATCTTCCCCTTCGATCATACAGTGCTTGTGTGCATAATTCTTTTTTATTCCCCCAAACCCTGGTTAAATGTGGGCATTATATGAACTCAATAAATATGCATGGAATGTGGGGAAAAAATGAAAATAATTATTCTGGCCATTCGATTGAAAACAAACATCTTTTTTTTAATTAATCAATATTTTTTATTATGATTTTGTGGGGTACAGTTAAGGGTTAG
>NW_007260263.1:644717-661380 GCF_000164805.1 Carlito syrichta | reverse complement strand
TTTCTGTGAGAGGTCATTCAGTATTATAGACTCTAGTTCCATCCAGGTTGCTGCGAAATTTATGATTTTGTTCTTTTTTATGGCTGTGTGGTATTCCACCATGTATATGTACCACATTTTTTTAATCCAGTCCTCTTTTGATTGGTAGCATGGTTGTTTCCAGGTTCTTGCTATTGTGAACAACGCTGCAATAAACATACATGTGCAGGTATCTTTTCTATAGAGTGATTTCAGGTCTTCAGGGTATATTCCCAGTAGGGGGATTGCGTGGTCATATGGAAGGTAGATTTTTAGAGCTTTTAGGAATCGCCACACTGCTTTCCACAGAGGTTGCACTAGTTTACACTCCCACCAACAGTGCAGAAGTGTTCCCTTTTCACCACACCCTCTCCAGCAGCTGTTATTTTTTGACTTGTTGATAATTGCCATTCTGACTGGAGTTAGGTGGTATCTCAGTGTGGTTTTGATTTGCATCTCCCTGATGATTAGTGAGGTTGAGCATGTCTTCATGTGTTTGTTGGCTGCTCGGATGTCTTCTTTTGTGTAGTGTCTGTTCATATCTTTTGCCCATTTTATAATGGGGTGTTTGTTTTTTCTTTTCAGCACGAAAACAAACATCTTAAGAAAGATGTAATCTAGAAGGCGTAGCAGTCACTGGACTCGGTGATGGCCTGAAAGGAAGCAGCAACTGAGCCAGTTGAAAGGTGGGAAGTAAAGCAGGGGCTGTCTATGTGTTCATAAATGGACTCCCGGTGGCCTTAGTGTTCAGTGTGTATTTATCTTAAATTCCTTTAATCAGTACATGTTACTGAGTGTTCGCTGTTTGCTACACATTATGAATTTGCAGAACAACTGCCAAGAACAAAAAAGTCTGCTTACAACAAAATGAAGGAGGAGTTTTGTCATTGTGCTTGCTGATTTCTAAAGGCTACACTGCCAGTTTTCCAGAAAATGTATTCTCAATCTTTGCTTCTTGACTGCTAACTCAAATTAGATGACCCAAGAAATTATCCATGAGTTTTCTATTTATCTGGATGTAAAAGCACTGGAATTAATTCCCACTAAAGGCCTAAGAATTATTCCTTGAATATCTTTCTTTAAAAAATAGAATAAATGCCTACCTTGCAAAGATTGCAGATTATCATGATTTAACTGAAGGTAAAGAGATGAAGATGATGGCCTTACAGAATCATTTCCCACATATTAATTCTTGAAAAGAAAGTCGAGATAATAATGAACACTATTGGTGTAGACACGTTCAGAGTCCAACCAGCATATGGAGCTTCACTCTACTCATCTCTTGTCTTTCCTACTTTGCTTGATTGATATGTTACATGCCAATGCCTTCAGGTTTTCAGCTCAGCATCACATTACTTCTCAGCCTTTTTTCTCTTAGGGGACTGTGAAAACCCAAGCAGGGGAAGTAAAGTCTACTATAAACTGGCACCATTTCTGAAAGGTTTGAATGCCGAGGGATGCTTCTTCAACAAGCCTGTGTAGACACTTTGCCTCCTGTTTAACTTTTACTCAAGATAATTCACCTGACTTAAACTACCAAGTTGTATGAATCAACTTAACTAAGTTATGATTTGCACTGGAGGTGCTGAGAAATTAGGTATGGAATTTAGTGTGAGAAATTCATAATGACAGAGAGGAGGAGAAAGGGGGATGTTCAGAAAATAACAAATGACTGACTTAGGAGTTCTCCTTCTTGCAGCTTTGCCTTTTCCCTTCTATGAATCTGCTTTAGTAAGGCTTCCACGCATAAAGAAATGTGTGCAGTAGTTGGCCCTACTCTGACTAAAGAGCCCACGGTTTAATCTCAGTTGTGCATTGATGGAGTATAATTTGGAGATTCAGAGAGATGTATGAAATGCGTCTAAATTTAGAATCTGACACAATAGTGGTTGCTAGGAGCTCAAAAAGAAATCAAGGGACAAAGGGAGTGGCTTTTGAAGTGGCTGAACTCATTTACAGAAGCAGAAAGTCTGTACCTTGTGATGTGGCCTCTGTGCTGCCAAAGACTATTAGGATGAATGAATAAATGGCTAGAGGGGTAGCTCAGCAAAAATGTCATAAAAGCTAGAATTCGAGAAGAAGCAGAGAGGTGACTTTCATTACGATGTGCCGGGACTCAAGTACGAAAGTCACATTAACAATACCTGAATCTCGTGTCTAATTTCCTGCCTATTGAGTTAAAATTTGTCTCTGGGTTTCATATAATGATAAATGTAAGGTATTTTATTTGATCTTGTCCATGTTTTAAGGCAGTATGCACAATTTCTTTAGTCATTATCTATTCTTCTCTAATTCTGCTTTTTCTATATTGGTGCCAAACTCATTTCCTGCAACTTGCTTTGTTAAGTTGCTCTGCACAGATATTCAGAAGGGGTGAAAAGAGAATGTGGGAAGAAATAACCACAACAGAAGGCTTGGGTTATGCATCTTGATTGTATACAGTTATTTAATTACCCTTTGTTTGGTACTCCAATTAATTTGTTTAGTCATTGGATTAGGCAGACGCTGATGGAATTTTAAGAATGACGACAAATTTCAGTTGAAACCAACAGCAGAGTCTTCACAGAGTGCTTTTGACTATTGTCACACAGCAGAATATGTATATTTGATACTCAGAAATCACTCATAACATTAACAAAGAATTATCTTACAACAATCCCTGGGATGAAGTTAAGATAAACACTCAGCACATTGGAATAGAAGCAGCAGTGTGGTTTTTGTTTTCTCTGATAATAATCTACTATTCCACCAGGATAAACCCAAACTATACAACAGATTCTCTGTTCATAGACTTCTAAGAATGTCTTTATTCAAAATAAGCAGATAAACCACCAGAGAATACCCCTCCCTTCCTTCCTCACAATCTGTTTCAAATTAATTTTAAAACTGCATGTGTTTTCATACAGCCAGGAAAGTTTCCTAAGGAAATAATCTTATCAGTTTTAAGAAATCCAGCGTGCCATACTGATTTACACATTCTAGCTTCTAAAGGTCATGTAGCATGCCTTGAGAAAACAAGCCATCAAATAGGTCCTTTCTGAGTATATGCACTTTACCATCTGACAGTTAAGTTCACAAACTCATCCTAGAAAAAGTACTACATACCTCATTGCTGAATATCACTATGGTCACATTTGAAGCACTCCCCTTGGGAAGCTATGTACTGATGCCAGCTACCAGTCCACTCATCAAAGCAGTTTTGGAACTCTTTTCCTAGAATGGCCATCAGAGCTCTCGTCATATTACCCTGATGTCCTGAATGTCATCAAAATGTCTTCCTTTCAATATTTCCTTCATCTTCAGGTAAAGGAAAAAGTCACGGGGGGCCAGATCAGGTGGGTAGTGGGGTGTTCAACACAGTTATTTGTTTACTGGCTAAAAACTCCCTCACAGACAGTGTGGTGTGAGTTGGTGCATTGTCATGATGCAAGAACTCCTTTAAGACCATTTTTACACACACCTTTCTCATGCCAAGATTTTCAGTTATGATTTTCCTGTTTCTCTATTGATGTTTATTTGGTCTGTTATGCTTCTCACAGTCAGTCAACAACTTTGACACACAATTTGAAGAATTTTTGCAACGTTTTCATCAGTTCTTCTCATTACTGGCCATTCTGACTTCTCTTCATCAGTGATGCTTTCTCTCCCCTCAGAAAAATGTTTAATCTATTTGCACACTGCCATTTTCTTCATGGTATTATTCCCATAAATTTGGACTAGCATATCCCTGATTTCACTTCCACACTTGCCAAGTTTAACAAGAAATTTAACATCTGCTCGTTGCTCTAATTCAAGCTCTGACATTCTCATGACGGCACACAAAAACATGCAACAACAATAATGAATGCCACTCAGCAAGACACTGCCACACATCAACATGAACACAGCTGTGAGACGCTGACATACCAAAGTTATGAAACCTTACCGCGTTGTTTGTACAGTACTGCCAATGTAAGTACACGGTGACAAGTTTACAAAGTTAATTGTCAGAACTTGTATGTATATCTCAACTTTAGTGACAGGTAAACAATGTCAAGAATAAGACCCAATTTTTATTCCAACCTGTGTAACTTTGACTTTGAACAAAGGCATCTCAGATACCTTTAATTGTGTGTTCTAAAGACCTTTCCAAGAGCCTTGGTACAGTCAAGTTTAGAACTAACAGTATGGTTTCTGGACCACATAATGAAAACGTTCATAACATTACTCAAAAAAAAAAAATGAGAAAATAATTTGCTTAATGAAACCAAGGAAAGGATAATGAAAGATGAAGACCAAGGATAACCTGGGACCAAGAAGCAAAATTCCAGAACAACGTGCCTGTCTGAAGACAAGCTATCCACCTGGGAAAAGTCGTGCTACCTCACGAAGAGCTCCTGAGTCCTAAAAACCTAGAATATCAAGCTATCTTTAAGGGTGGAAATAACTTCTGCCATCACTTCCATGATAACACTCACATCTGGTTTTGTTTGTTTGTTTGTTTGTTTTTGGTGTTTTTCCCACCTCCCCTGTCAGTCTTCCTCCCTTGCCATCTTCATCTGCATCTTGAACAATGATACTCTCTGGGGTTCCTTATCAAGCACCTGTCTTTATTCACTGAGCAAGCCCTCTCCAGGTGAATGCACCTATTTCCATAGTTACAATTACCACTAACTACTGACTCTATCTTGAATTCAAATCACTCTTTTAAGATCCAGTCTCAGTACCCAAATGTCTTTTCTACAGCCCCACAAATGTGTCTAAAACTGAAATGCTCATCTTATTTCGCCACCCGCATTGTTCCGCCTTTCATACTCATCATGCTTATAAACTCTCCCTTATCATTAGTCCATTCTCTTCACATGGAGTCAAACATATATATTTTGCTTTCTTTGTTTATACATAGAATATTCGTTTATTGAAACCTGCAGTGCACTAAAAATTGAACTAAGATCAGTGGCTATAAAGCAACACAAGAAAACAGAATTCTCAGGTAGCTTTTAGTCTGGTTAGAAAAAAAAAACAATAAACAAATCAAAAATAAATTTAAAAATAGAGCTTTTTATAAGAGCTATTAAGACTATAAATAGGTTGCCATGACAGTGAAAAATAGTAGGGTGTATATTTTACAGAGAGTGTTCAAGGAAGGTTTCTGAGATGTTCTTCAAGCAGAGAGGTGAAAGATACAAGGAAACCAGTCCATTGGAAAAATAGTGTTCTGGGCTAAAGGCAAAAAAGGTTCAACCCTCCAAAACTGGAAAGTTTATTCTGTAGTATAGCGGTCGGTGAGTGAGACTGAAATATAGTGAATGAAGAGAATGGCATCAAATGTGTTTATTAGCTGGCGTTTACTCCGTGCTTTTATGACCCAATAACTGTGCTAGACATTTAAACAGATTATTGTATTTTTCATGAATATTTCAAAGTTTGCTTATTGAAAAGATGGTTGGTTTTTTGAAAAGATAAATGGATGGCCGGGCGTGATGGCTTATGCCTGTAATCCCAGCATTTTGTGAGGAAAAGTTGAGAGGATTGCTTGAACCAAGAAGTTTAAGACCAGCCTGAGCAACAAAGTGAGACTTTGCCTCCAAAATGAATGAATGAATGAATGAATGAATGAATAAATAAATAAATAAATAAATGATGAATTGATAAGCTTTTGCCTAGACTAAAAGAAAAAAGAGAGGAGACCTAAATTAATAAAATCAGAAACAGAAAAGGAAACATCGCAACAAAATACAAAGGATTATTAGAGACTATTATGAAAAACTTTATGCCAATACATTTGCAAACCTACAGGAAATGGATACATTCCTAGACACACACAGCCTACCAAGACTGAACAAGAAGAAATAGAAAACCTGAACAGGCCAAAAAGAAGTGACAAGATTCAATCAGTAATAAAAATACTCCAACAAAGAAAAGCTCAGGACTGAATGGTTTCACCACTAAATTAAATAAACCTTCAAGGAAGAATTAATGCTAATTATCCTCAATCTACTGCAAAGAATTGAAGCAGAGGGCATTCTTTCTGCCTCATTCTACAAGGCTAACATAGTGCTAATACCAAAACTGACAAAGACAAAACCAGACAACAAAACAAAAAAACTACAGGCCAATATCCCTGATGAACACAGATACAAAATTCCTCAGCAAAATACTAACAAACCTAATCCAACAATACATCAAAAGATGATATATATGATCAAATGGGATTTATGCCAAGAACTCAAAAGTACATTTTCATATGCAAATAAATAAACATCATGCAACATTTCAATAGAATGAAGGAAAAATCATATGATCATCTCAACAGATGTAGAAAAGCATTTCATAAAATTCAACATCTCTTCTTAATAAAACTCTCAATAAATTAGGTCTAAACCCACAGATATCATCTTACTAAATGGGACAAAGCTGAAAGCTTTTCCTTTAAGAAATGGAACAAGACAATGATGCCCACTCTTACCACTCTTATACAACATGATACTAAAAGTACTAACCAGAGTAATTAGACAAGAGAAAAAAATAAGGAGCCATCCAAATTGTAAAAGAAGAAGTGAAGTTGTTCCTGGTTACAGAGGACAAGATTTTATATATAGAAAACCTAAAGACTTTACCCCAAATCCCTTAGAACTGATAAACAAATTCAGTGAAGTTGCAGGATACAAAATAAGTATATAAAAATCAGTAGTGTACATGAACAACAAACTAGCTGAAAAGGAAATCAAGAAAGCAATCCCATCTACAAATAGCTACAAAAAAATATCTAGGAATAAATTTAATCAAGGAGATGAAGGCCCATTATAAGGAAAACTGCAAAACACTAATGAAAGAAATTGAAGAGGACACAAACAAATAGAAAGATATTTCATGCTGGTGAGACAGAAGAATTAATATTGTTAAAATTACATTACCCAAAGCAATCTACAGATTCAATGCAATTACTACTAAAATACTAAGGACATCATTCACAGAAATAGAAGAAAAAAATCCTGAAATTTGTATGGTACCACAAAAGACCCCAAATAGTCAAAGAAATCCTGAACAAAAAGGACAAAGCTAGAGGTACCATACTATAAGACTTCAAAATATACTACAAAACTATAGTAACCAAAGAAGCATGGTACTGGTATAAAAATAGACACATAGAACAATGGAACAGAAGAAAGAACCTCAAAATTAATCCACATAACTATAGTCAGTTGATTTTTAATAAAGGTGCCAAGAAGTAGTACTGGGGAAAGAACAATCTCTTTAATAATTAGCGATAAGAAAACTGAATATCCATATATAGAAGAATAAATCTAGACTTCTGTCTAAATTTAAGTTGACACAAAAATCAACTTAAAATTGATAAAAGACCTAAATGTAAAACTTGAAACTACAAAACTGCTAGGGGAGGGAGGGGCACACCTCATCAACAAATGTACCTGCATAATCAACATTTGTATACCTAACCTTGAATTGTACGCCACATCTTTATAAAAAAAAAAAATATGGGAAATACTTCAGGACATATGGCTAAAATCTCAAGAGCAAAGGCAATACATGCAAAAATAAACAAATGATATTATATCAAACTACAAAGCTTCTACACAGCAAAGCAAACAATTCAGAGTGAAAAGACAACCTACATAACAGGAGAAAGTATGAGCAAATTATTAATCCAACAGGGAGTTAATATAAAGAACATGCAGGAAACTCAAACATTTCAAGAGAAACAAAAAAACAATCTAATTTAAAAATAAGTAAATGATCAAATAGATATTTCTCCAAGGATGACATACAAATTGACAAGTATATGGAAAAAATGTTCAACATCATTAATCATCAGAAAAATTCAAAACAGCTGGGCTCAGTGGCTCAGCCTGTAATCCCACGCCTTTGGGAGGCTGAGGTGAGTGGATTGCCTGAGCCCGTGGGTTCGAGACCTGCCTGGGCAGCAAGACCTCATCTCTACAATAAATCAAAAAACAATCAGCCGGGCATGGTAGCGCACGCCTGTAGTTCCAGCTACTCTGAAGGCTGAGGCGGAAGGATCGCCAGAGCCCAGCAGGTCGAGGCTGCGGTGGCCGGGAGCGGCCACTGCACTCCAGTCTGGGCGACAGAGTGAGACTCCAACTCAAAAAAATAAAAAATAAAATAAAAAATAAAAATATTTTTATGCCTATAGTTCCAGCTACTTGAAAGGCTGAGGCGGAAGGATAATGGAAACCCAGCAGGTTGAGGCTAGGATGGCCATGAACGTGCCACTCTACTCCAGCGTGGGCAACAGAGTGAGAATCCAACTCAAAAAAAAATTTTTTTTTTTAAATTTTAAAATAGAGTTGGGTCCAGATTCGGTGACTCAGCTTGTAATCCCAGCACTTTGGGAGGCTGAGGTGAGTGGATTATCTGGGCCCACAGGTTCGAGACCAGCCCACACAACTTGGTGAGACCTCACCTTTACAATAAATAAAAAATTAGCCAGGTGTGGTAGCATGCGCTTGTAATTCCGGCTACTTGGAAGGATCACCGGAGCCCAGTAGGTCGACGCTGGAGTGGCCATGCACACGCCACTGCACTCCAGCCTGGGCGACAGAGTGAGATTCCAACTCAAAAAAAAAAAAATTGAGATGGGTGTCGCTCTATGTTGCCCAGTCTGATCTCAAACTACTGGGCTCAAGTGAGCTTCCCACCTTGGCCTCCCAAAGTACTGAGATTACAGGCATAAGTCACTGTGCCCAACTGCAAGAATCTTCTTTAGCATCTCGACAGCTTCATGAGGGAGGCATCAGTGTTTTCATTTTACCAGTGAAGAAAACAAACCCAGAATAATCAAATAATGTATGAAAGTCACACAGGTACCAAGCAGAGAAATAGCATTTAAACCCAGGACTGTAGGATTCCAAAGTTCAAGCTTCCCCCGCCTAAACTACACTTGTAAGATCATGACTGCACCTCGACTTCAAGAACTGAGTGTTGGCCAGGCATGGTGGCTCATTCCTGTAATCCCAGCATTTTGGGAGGCGTAGGTGGGAGGATCACTTGAACCCAGCAGTTTGAGACCAACCCAAGCAACATAGCAAGACCTCATCTCTACAAAAAATAAAAATTAAAAAAAAGGCCAGGCATGGTAGTGAATGCCTGTAGTCTCAGCACTTTGGGAGGCCAAGGTGGGAGGATCACTTGAGCCCAGAAATTCGAAACCAGCAATGGAATTCAGTTCTGAGTCTTTGGAATAGAATTGGAGAGGTCAAAATGAGGTGATTATGCCTCAGTTCTCTGAATCCAGACCCTTGAAAAGCAAGGATCTGGGCAGAAGAATCAGAGGCAGCCTAGAGGTTGAACTACATAGCAAGAGCTCATCTCTACAAAAAAAGTCAAAAAATGAGCCAGATGCATTGGTGTGCATCTATAGTCGCAGCTACTGGGGAGGCTAAGATGAGAGGATTGCTTGAGCCCGGGGGCTTGAGGCTACAGTGAGTCATGCTCATACCACTGCCCTCCAACCTGGTGACAGAGTGAGACCCTGTTTCAAAAAATTTTTTTAAAAAAGAAGTGATTGTGTCTGGTGAATGGACACCATTGTTCATAAGCATGGCATTGGGATAGGATCCTCTGCTGGTGGTGGGAATGAGAATGAGACTGGACTGGCCCAGGCACCCGGATTTCTCCCTATGAGTGTCCTGTGTGCAACAAAAGAAGGGAAGTCAGTCCAGGACAATGTGGCTACTGGGTGCTAAGCGCTCACTAGCTCTAACTGGAATGCAGAAAAGCCTTACTTGTCTTCTCTGGTGTAGTACATACGGCCCTCCTAGAATTGTGACACAGTGTTTCAGGGCAGGTTTTGGAGTTTTGTAGACTTCAAATTAGTGCTGCTGCCCTTGGCCTGGTGCAGCGGCTCACGTCTGTAATCTCAGCACTTTGAGAGGCAGAGGCAAGAGAATGGCCTGAATCCAGGGGTTCAAGACAAGTCTGGGCAACTTGACAAGACCTCATCTCTACAATATATATATTTAAAAAATTAGCCAGGCATGGTGGCTCGCGCTTGTGGTTCCAGCCACTTGGGAGGCTGAGGAAGAAGGATCACCTTAGCCCAGTAGGTTGAGGCTATAGTGGCCATGGGTCTGCCACCTGCATGCCAGCCTGGGCAACAGAGTGAGTCTCTTACACACACACACACACACACACACACGCACACACACAAAGAATTTCTTCCCTGCTTCACAACAGCTGTGTGATTATTAGCAGTTCTCTTCCTCTCTCCCCCTTTTCTTTTTGACTCACTCTGTGTCACCCAATGCTGGAGTGCAGTGGCACACTCACAACTCACTGCAGCTTCGACCTCCTGGACTTAAGCGATCTTCCCAACTCATCCTCCTGAGTAGCTGGGACTACAGGCATGTGCCACCATGCCAGGCTAATTTTTTGATTTTTTTGTAGAGGGGGTTCTTGCTATGTTGCCTAGGCTGATCTTGAACTTCTAGGCTCAAGTGATCCTTCTCCCTTGGCCTCCTAAGGTGCTGGGAGGCCTTGTTTTATCGTTAAGGTCTTCGTTTGGCAGGTAGGGCTTATGAGATGCAGAAGTCCATTGATTTATTTAACAAATACCTATTGACTATATCATAGGCACTGTCTTAGGCCCTGTGTACATCAGTGTATAGAGGACACCCCGCTCCCTGCTATCCTGAGGCTGCATTCTAGAACAGGGAGACAGTAAGCTAAATAGGTAAACTATCCAGGCACAGTGGCTCACGCCTATAATCTTAGCACTTTGGGAGGTCGAGGTGAGAGAATTGCCTGAGCCCACAGGTTCGAGACCAGCCTGGGCAACTTGGTGAGACCTCATCTCTACAATAAATAAAAAATTAGCTGGGCATGGTGGCGCATGCCTGTGGTTTCAGTTACATGAAAGGCTGAGGCGGAAGGATTGCCTGAGCCCAGCAGGTCGAGGCTGCAATGGCCGTGAGTGTGCCACTGCACTCCAGCCTGGGCGACAGAGTGAGAGACTGATGCAAAAAAAAAAAAAAAAGTAAACTACATAGTGTGTTTACTGTGTTGACATGTGATATGTCCTGGGAAAAGAATAAAAAGAGGTTTTGGTGACTATCCAAGTCACACAATTAACTGTGGACCAAACTCTAATCTAATAATATCAATGTACACTGACCTTGGTCGTAGATTTGGTTGGAAACTTATGCTGGTATTGAAGCCTGACTTCTTTTTTTTTAAGTAGGATATGGTGCTTGCTCTAATCATCTCAGTGTCAGATGAAACATTTTCCTCACCCACTGAAATTTAAGAATTCCCTTGAAAATTCTAGATGTGGCTTCCAGGTAAAGAGTTTTATTTTCCACTGTTCTTTGCAAATAAGAGTAACATCCAGTGGCCAAGTTGCTAACTACATTATTTTTAAAAATCCAGAGTACAGGTGTGACTGATGGCATTTTTCTTTTCTTCTTTCTTTTTTTGTCAGAGTCTCACTCTGTCACCCAGGCTGGAGTGCAGTGGTACGATCATGGCTACTGCAGCCTTGACCTCTTGACTGGCTTGGCTCAGGTAATCCTTCTGCCTCAGCCTTCCAAGTAGCTGGGACTAGAGGCATACACCACCACACCTAGCTAAGTTTTTTATTTTTTGTAGAGATGAGGTCTCGCCACATTGCCCAGGCTGGTCTCAAGCTCCTGGGCTCAGACAATCCTCTTGCCTTGGTCTCCCAAAGTGCTGGGATTACAGGTGTGAGCCACTGTGCCTGGCTGATGGCCTTTTTCTATCGATGGCTAAGGAGAAAAGAGTCTCATAACTTGAAAAACTTCTGAAAAAGCAATCAATCACAGAAACTCCAGATTGGAATAGACCCTTAAGGTTATGCTCAAGTTCCAAAGAGTGATTTGGTTCAAATATGACTGGTTTGTGAACTATATTAGACCTGAGCTAAGTTTCCTAGGAATTGTAAGTTGACAGAAGTGGAAAGTGAATAGATTTTCTTGAGACTAGTTGCTAATAAGGAAAAGAGATCTTAAAGTTGCTACTAGAAGGTTCTGGTGAGAAACAGGGGTTTTTTTTAGTCGGGATTCACTCTCTCACCCAGGCTGGTGTGCACTGGCACAATCATATCTCACCTCAGCCTCAACATCCTGGGTTCAGGTGATCCTTCCTCCTCAGCCTTCCAAGTAGCTAGAATTTATAGGTGTACGCCACCACACCTGACTGACTTTTCGATTTTTTTGTAGAGATGAGGTCTCGCTATGTTGCCTAGACTGGTCTTGAACTCCTGGGCTTAAGCAGTTTTTCACCTTGGCCTCCCAAAGTGCTTGGGATCACAGGCATGAGCCACTGTGCCGAGCCAAGGATTTAAATTTTTTTATATTAAATACCTCAAGGCAGGCAGAGCTGGGGTGATGCTACCAGGACCAGGACCTGCCTGGCCATCCCGACAGGGCTGATGTCTGTCTCAGTCTTCCTGTTGTGGCTTACTATGACAGTTTCAAACACACAGAGATGTAGAGAGTACTATCACAAAATACCCATCATAACTCAAACTTAACACATTTCAACAATTTTTCATATTTGCATCAGATGTCTATCTAAAATAGATAAATATTAAAGTGGCCAGGTGCAATGCCTCCTGTCTGTAATCCCAGCACTTTTGAAGGGCCAAGGTGAGAGGATAGCTCGAGGCCAGGAGTTCAAGAACAGCCTGGTCAACATAATGAGAATACGCCCCCCCCCCCAAAAAAAATAAAAATACAAAGTTACATAATGTACATTGCAGGTGCTGTATCTTAATTTTTGAGATCTCCTTGAGATTTGTCCATGTTATTAGTTATATAAGCTAGTTTTTGAGTCAGAGTCTTAAGAGAGTATTAATACCCTTCTTATACTTGATCAAGAGGATTTCTGAACAGGGGACAGACACATTTAGAAGGTGTTCCTCTAATGAATTCCTTACCTTGCTTGTCAAACAATTTTCTGAAACCAGAATGCCCATACATGAAGTAAAGCTTGCTGAGAAAAGGAAAAAGAGCTACTTGAAGAAAGTAACTGAACAGCAAACTAAGCCATTTAAGCATTAGGTGAGGCCAGGGGCAGTGGCTCAGCCTGTAATCCCAGCACTTTGGGAGGCAGAGGCGAGAGGATTGCCTGAGTCCAGGGGTTTGAGACCAGTCTGGGCAACTTGGTGAGACCTTATCTCTACAATAAATCACAAAAATAGCTGGGCATGGTGGCATGCATCTGTAGTTTCAGCTACTTGGAAGGCTGAGTGGATCACCTAAGCTCAGCAGGTCAAGGTGGCTGTGAGAGTGCCACTGTACTTCAGCCTAGGCGACAAAGAGTGAGACTCCAACTAAAAAAAAAGAATATATTATATTATACAAATATATATATAATATATATATACACATATATAATTATATAATATATAATATACAAAAATAAAAGATCTTTATAAACTGTATAACACATACATATCCTAAACATATTTGTATATATATAACACATATATCCTAAACATATGTGAGAAGGTGTTCAAGAAAATCTAATAAATATTATTCTAACAATATATTTACAGCATTACATGGCACAAACCAAATTTAAACAATGATGCCATATCTTTATAACATTTCTAAACATGTATGTATCTAATAATGTGCTTCAAAATATCTCTCTGTAGTTTTTAATTTGCTTTTCTCTGATGACTAGTTATGTAAACATATTTTCATGTGTTTCTTGATTATTCATATAACTTCTTTTTAAAAGTATTTTTTCAAATTTTTTGCTCATTTATTTTGGGTTATTCATCTTATTATTTAATTGTAAATGTTATTGATAAGTTAGGTATAAGCCCTTTATCTTTCTTTTTTTTTTTTTAGTTGGAGTTCTCACCCTGTCTGTTGCCCAGGCTGGAGTGCAGTGGCACACTCATGGCCACCACATCCTCATCCTGCTGGACTTAGGTGATCCTTCAGCCTCAGCCTTTCAAACAGCTGGAACTATACGCATGTGCCACCATGCCCAGCTAATTTTTTAAAAATTTATTGTAGAGACGATGTCTCGCCACATTGCCCAGATTGGTCTTCAACCCCCGGACTCAGGCAATCAACCCTCTCTCCTCAGCCTCCCAAAGTGTGGAATTATAGGCTGAGCCACCGTGTCTGGCCCATCATTTTCTTTTTGTTATAGCTTGTGCTTTTGTGTACCACTTGAGTAGTCTATGCCCAGCCTAGTGTCATGACGATTTTCTCCTCTTTTCTTCTAAAAGTTTTATTAGTATTGGCTCTTACATTAAGTTAGTCTTTGTATGGTTGTGAAGTGAAGGTCAAGGCTAATTTTTTTTCCATACAAATATCCAGTGATTCCAGTACCTAATGTTGAAAAGACTACCTTTTCTCCATTGAATTATCTACCTTGGCACCTTCATAGAAAACTAATGGATTATATTAGTGGAGACTGATTTTTAGAAACTGTATTCTGCTTCAGATAAGAGTCATTTTCTTTTTTTTTCCTTCTTGTTAGCATTGTAATATGACTCTATTTAAGGGCTATTTATATTTGTAGCTCTGATAATTTCTTACCCTGGTCATCATCACCTTCCCATCTATGACAATAGAAAGGGCCAGGTATTTGGTCTTCTCTGCCATCACTTCCTGCCCTATATCAACACCTCAGTCTATTTCAACCTCCATGGCTTTAAACTAATTTAAAAACTGACTGACCCTAAATTCTCACCCTACTATTTTTTTTTTTTTTTTTTTTTTGAGTTGAAGTCTCACTCCGTCACCCAGACTGGAGTGCAGTGGCCACTCCCAGCCACCGCAGCCTCGACCTGCTGGGCTCCGGTGATCCTTCAGCCTCAGCCTTCCAAGTAGCTGGAACTACAGGTGTGTGTGCTACCATGCCCGGCTGATTTTTTGATTTAGTGTAGAGATGAGGTCTCGCCAAGTTGCCCAGGCGGGTCATGAACCCACCAGCTCAGGCAATCAATTCACCTCAGCCTCCCAAAGCGCTGGGATTACAGGCTGAGCCACCGAGCCCGGCTACCCTAGTATTTTTCTAATTGTTAATGGATAACGAAAATTCCACAGGCACCGATACTAGTAACAATAGCTAATGCTTCTATCATATGTATTGTCTCTGACTTATAAAGCACTTAAATATAGTATTAAGTTATTTAATTGTCCCAACAATTTTTTTTTGAGTCGGAGTCTCATTCTTTTCTGCCCAGGCTGGAATGCAGTTGTACTGTCATGGCCACCACAGCCTCGACCTGCTGAAATGCAGTGGTACACTCATGGACACCCCAGCATCAACCTGCTGGGCTCAAATGATCCTTCTGCCTCAGCCTTCCAAGTAGCTGGAACTACAGGCACGCGCTACCATGCCCAGCTAATTTTTATGATTGATGTAGAGGTCTTGCCATGCTGCCCAGGCTGGTCTGGAACCCCTGGGCTCAGGCAATCCTCTTGCCTCAGCCTCCCAAAATGCTGGAATTAAAGGTGTGAGCCACCATGCCCAGTTTGTCCCAACAATTTATGAAGCAGGAATTATCCTCATTTTACAGAAGAGGAACCCGAAGTCCACGGTGAGTGTGTAATTTGCCCAAAATCATACACATTGTAAGTTGCTCAGCTGGGATATACATCCAGTCTGTCTCCAGAGCCTGTATTATTATTACTATTATTATTTGAGTTGGGGTCTCACTGCCACCCAGGCTGGTATGTAGTAGCACAATCACCGCTCACCGCAGCCTTGACTTCCTGGGCTCAAGTTATCCTCCTGCCTCAGCCTCCTGAGTAGTTGGAGCTATAGACACATTCCACCATGCCTGGTTAATTTGCTAGATTTTTTTGTAGAGATAAAGTCTGGGCTGTGTTGCCCAGGCTGGTCTTGAACTCCTGGGTTCAAGTAATTCTCCTGCCTCAGCCTCCCAAAGGGCTGGAAATACAGGTTTCAGACACTGCACCTGGTACTGTATTATTTTTAAGTTAATACTTTTCTATTGAGTGGAATTGTAAGGGACCTTGAGACTCATGGGCGCAGAGCCAGGGACCTAGCCTTGGAGGCTTGGGTGCTTGCCTTTCATCCATACCGCCTCCTGGAACTTGGGTGCTTCCTCGATTTAGACCATCACCCTTTGACATCTCTGGTGTCTCACTGTGTCACCTAGACTATAGTGCAGTGGCACGATCACCGCCACTGCAGCCTTGACCTGCTGTGCTCAGCCTTCCAAGTAGTTGGAACCACAGGTGCATGCCACGATGCCCAGCAATTTTTTTTATTTATTGTAGAGATGAGGTCTCGCCAAGTTGACCAGGTTAGTCTTGAACCCCTGAACTCAGGCAGTCTTCTTTCCTCTGTCTCCCAAAGTGCTGGGATTAAAGTGTGAGCTTGGCTCTTTTTTGTTTGTTTGTTTTTGTTTTTGTTTTTTTTTTGAGTTGGAGTCTCACTCTGTCGCCCAGACTGGAGTGCAGTGGCCGCTCCCGGCCACCGCAGCCTCGACCTGCTGGGCGCCGGTGATCCTTCCGCCTCAGCCTTCCAAGTAGCCGGAATTACAGGCATGCACTACCACGCCCGGCTGATTTTTTTTATTGTAGAGATGAGGTCTCGCTGCCCAGGTGGGTCTCGAACCTGCGGGCTCAGGCAATCCACTCACCTCAGCCTCCCAAAGGCACGGGATTAC
>NW_007260263.1:636819-644697 GCF_000164805.1 Carlito syrichta | reverse complement strand
TTTTTTTTTTTTTTTTTTGAGTTGGAGTCTCACTCTGTCGCCCAGAATGGAATGCAGTGGCATGCTCCTGGCCACCGCAGCCTCGAACTGCTGGACTCTGGCAATGCTTCTGCCTCAACCTTCCAAGTAGCCAGAACTACAGGCGCACTACCACACCTGGCTAGTTTTTGATTTATTGTACAGACGAGGTCTCGCCAAGTTGTCCGGGCAGTTCTCGAACCTATGGGCTCAGACAATCCACTTGCCTCGGCCTCCCAAAGTGCTGGGATTACAGGCTGAGCCACCGAGTCTGAACTTTTTCCTTTTTTTAAATGTCTTTTTCCACCAGGTGCGGTGGCTCACGCCTATAATCCCAGCACTTTGAGAGGCCAAGATGAGAGGACTGCCTGAACCCACAGGTTTGAGACCAGCCTGGGCAATTTGGCAAGACTTCATCTCTACAATAAATCAAAAAAAATTAGCTGGGCATGGTGGCACGCGCCTGTAGTTCCAGCTACTTGGAAGGCTGAGGCAGAAGGATTGCCTGAACCCAGCAGGTCAAGGCTGCGGTGGCTTTGAACATGCTACTGTGCTCCAGCCTGGGCAAGAGTGAGAGTCTACCTCAAAAAAAAAAAATTGTACCCACATTGAGTGATTGTGGGAATCAAATAAGATTTTAAAAATACTTTGAAAATTCTAAGCTTTTTCCGAGCTTTAGAAGAAAGCACTTGGAACTCAGAGTCAAAGACCCAGATACCTAGCTTCATGGAACATGTGACCAAGATGGCGGAGGACCATGGGATCTTGGAAAGGCTGACCCAGGAGCTCAGAGGGCCTGATTCCTGACCCGGCCTCCCCTGTACTTCATTCGCATTCTTTCCTCAGCAGAATCACAAGTTGTTGCAAGTCGTGGCCTTCCTTCAATAATCAAACCCAAATTGTCAAACCCTCAGAGTTCAGAGATTGACAAAGAGGAGGCCTTGATTGACAGGAAGAGAGCATTCTCTGAGACGCATATGATGATTTCAGTTGTCTCCTTCATTGATCCCTCCGCCAGCTTTCACTGACTGTCTGCAGTGTTCGCTGCTAGGCATTATTGTAGACGCTGGAGATAGAAAAACAAGGGGGTTAATGGTGCTTCTAAGAATTCTTTCTGGTGGGGAGGGGAGTTCAGGCGGGCAATCAGGTTGGTGAGTCCTCAGTGAAGGGTGGAGGGGTCTTGTCTTGCGTTGGACTGATTTGCTCAAGCGCAGGCTAAGGTCTGCTTCTGAAGCCTCCCTCGAGAAACACCCAATTCCCATCATTACAGAGTTTGTTATCTAGCGGAGAGACAGAAATAGAAACCAGGCATGACAGTACAGTGTGATGGCTCTGTGAAGGAGATAGGCCCATCTTGATATGAAAACACAAAATATCCATTCAAATCGGGAGAGATACCCAGCCTGAGGGGAAACACGGAAATGGAAGACTCAGACTTTCAGTACTCCTCTTGCTTGCTTGAAATATCTCACTTTGCCTGACAATTTACAGTTAAAAAAGCACTTTCACAGTCTGTGCTTCATTAGACTGAATGAAAAGAAGATGAAATAATTCGCATTTTACAGATAATGAGGCACAGAGAAGTGACCAAAGGCACATGTCTTATAAAAAGCAGAGTATAGCCGGGTGTGGTGGCGCCTGCCTGTAGTTCCAGCTTCTTGGAAGACTGAGGCGGAAGGATTGCCTGAGCCCAGCAGGTCGAGACTGCGGTGGCTGTGAGTGTGCCAGTGCCCTCCAGCCTGGGCGACAGAGTGAGACTCTGACTCAAAAAAAAAAAAGCAGTGTTGGCCAGGCACAGTGGCTCATGCCTATAATCCCAGCACTTTGGGAGGCTGAGGCAGGAGAATCCCTTGAACTCAAGAGTTTGAGACCAGCCTAAACAACATTGTTTCTACAAAAAAAAATCACAATATTAGGTGGACATGGTGGCCAGCACCTATAGTCCCAGCTACTCGGGAGGCTGAGGATCACCTGAGGCAGAAGGATCATCTGAGCCCAGGATGCTGTCGTGAGCTGAGATTGTGCCACACACTCCAACCTGGGTAACAGAGTGCAATCTTGACCGCCCCCCCCTAAAAAAAAAAAAAAGTCAAGCGGAAATTGCAGTGTAGTTTTTTCAACTCTTAGTCAAAAGCACTTTTCTAGCATGACTAAGAGACTTAATGATCAATCTGATAAGAACATTCTGATTTGAACCTTCACTGATCTAATTTTACCTTTTCTTTTTCATATTGTTTTTTCTTTTCTTAACCCTCAGTTGTGTATTTTTCTGTCCCCAAACACAGTAACTTTTTGGAGTCTGTGCCACTGTGCTTTGAACAAGCAAGAACATGAAGTTATATTCTGTGACCCAAAGGCCTCATATTTTCAAAGATGCCATAATTATAGTCCAGATATGCTTATACCCTCAGGAAAGAGTCTTGCAGTTTCTGTAACTGTCAAATGAAGAGCTTGGGTGACAATCAGTGCAACATTCTATGATCCGTTTTTATAACATCAGTGTGATTTAAAGGTGTAATGAAGAAGACAGACACTGAAAAAAACATAAAAAGGACAATTACGTCAAAAAAAAAAAAAAGACAATTACAAACCAAAAATGTTAGTTATTGGTATCTTTGGGTAGTTGGGCTATATTTGACTTTTCTTCATCTTTTTGCTTAAGTAAATATCTTCTCGTTTAAATCTTTTCTTTCTCCTTTTATTTTACATTTTTATTTGATTTCATTTATTTATTTTTTTGAGTTGGAGTCTCTGTTGCCCAGACTGGAGTGCAGTGGCCACTCCCGGCCACCGCAGCCTCGACCTGCCAGGCTCCGGCGATCCTTCCGCCTCTGCCTTCCAAGTAGCTGGAACTACAGGCATATGCTATCATGCTTGGCTAATTTTTTTTTTTTTTTTTAATTGTAGAGATGAGGTCTCGCCAAGTTGCCCAGGCGGGTCTCGAACCCGCGGGCTCAGGCAATCCACTCACCTCAGCCTCCCAAAACGCGGGATTACAGGCTGAGCCACCGAGCCTTTTTTTTTTTACACAGCAAGCACAGATAGCTTATATAATTTAGGTAATAACTATATAATTCCATTTAGCACTGAAACTTCCAGAAACATTGTCAGTGCTTGGCAAAATCTAGCATAATTATAGCACAATGGAATCTTTTCAACATGTGTAGATTTTGAATTCATGATAAGATTAAATAGTACTTTTTGCCAAATATATGTTAATTTAATAAGTTTTGTTATAAAACCAAAAAAATTAGTTGGCTGATTATCACCAGAAGATACTCTGATTTCCTTTATAAATTTTTTTTTGAGTCAGTTTCACTTTGTTCCCCCTGGCTGCAGTGCAGTGGCACAATCACAGCTCACTGCAGCCTCGCCCTCCTGGACTCATAGTGATTCTTCCACCTCAGGCTCCTGAGTAGCTGGGACTACAGACATGAGCCACCACACCTGGGCTAATTGTAATTGTTTTTTTTTTTTAGAGATGGGCTTGTCTCAAACTCCTGGGCTAAAGCAATCCTCCCACCTTGGCCTCCCAAAGTGCTGGGATTACAGGTGTGTGCCACTGCACCAGGCCCTAATTTTTTTGTTTTTATTTTTGTAGACATGAGGTCTTGCTATGTTATATAGGCTTGTCTTGAACTCCTGGACTCAAGCAACCTACTCACCTAGGCCTTCCAAAGTGCTGGGTTTATGGGTGTGAGCCATTGCGCCAGGCCTAATTTCTAAATTATTCCCTGTACTTAAGACATATGACCTTGCCAAGAAATAAAAGGCCCAGATGTTCCCTCAAAGCGTTTATAGCTTACTGAAATTTAATTTTATGGGATTGGTAATGATTAGGTTTCAAGGTAAAAATTGTGCCAAGTGGTTGGGCTCGGTGGCTCAGCCTGTAATCCCATGCCTTTGGGAGGCTGAGGTGAGTGGATTGCCTGAGCCCCCGGGTTCGAGACCCGCCTGGGCAACTTGGCGAGACCTCATCTCTACAATAAATCAAAAATTAGCTGGGTGTGGCAGCACGTGCCTGTAGTTCTAACTACTTGGAAGGCGGAGGCGGAAGGATCGCCGGAGCCCAGCAGGTCGAGGCTGCAGTGGCCGGGAGCGACCACTGCACTCCAGTCTGGGTGACAGAGTGAGACTCCAACTCAAAAAAAAAAAAAAAAAATTGTGCCAAGTCACAATAATCCTCAAAAATACTGAAATCATCTTTCAAAAAAGAGTATCCATGGGTATATTCCATATGATTGCATTTATGGTAGAGAAAGGTAGTAACTCTTTGTTGATTTCCTAGGATCCACAATTAATAATTCCTTGGAGACACCAACACTACCCGCTTGCCTGGTTCCAGCATCTCTAAAGTCACTCATCATCATTCAGTCAAAAGACACCATTTGTGGTGACTTGCTTCACTATTGCTGGGGAGCATCATTGCCACTCATTACCTAGTTCTTTTCTCTTCCTCTTCTTATTTATTCCTTATAACGCACATAAGTTCACATTGCACATACATGATGTCATTTTAACAGGGCACTATTAATTCACAAATGTTAGTAGAACCAGACCAATTGATCGAGACCAGCCTGGGCATCGTGGCACGACCTCATCTCTACAATAAATCAAAATATTACCCAGGTGTGGTGTTACGTGCTGTGGTTCCAGCTACTTGGAAGGCTGAGCGTGAAGGATCACCTGAGACCAGCAGGTCAAGGCTGTGGTGGCCAAGAGCACGCCACTGTACTCCAGCCTGGGCAGAGTGAGACTCGGACTCAGAAAAAATTTTTAAAAAGACCGGCACCCTTAGGAAGGTTGGAAAGACTAGATAAAAGATTAGGAACAGGTGATATGTCAACTGGGCTGGTATTCACTGAAATGTGGGGTTTTATTTAATGGTCTATTGTGCATGTTAGGCCTTGTGCTGGAGGCATTATGCCTGCTGGCCTCAAGGGATTTTCAGTCTACTGTAGAGGATGACCATTTATCAGATAATTACACAAATAAATGTAAAATTGGAAGCAAAGAAAGAAAGGAAACACAGGAAGCACAGCTACAGACTTAAGCAAATGGACAAAGTCAAAGTCAGGTAGGTCCTCAGGAAATAGAAGAACAAGTAAACAGAAAGTGTGATGCTGCCAGTTTTGTTCTTTTTTTTTTTTTTTGAGTCAGCGTCTCACTCTGTAGCCCAGGCTGGAGTGGAGTGGCACGCTCATGGCCACTGCAGCATCGACCTGCTGGGTTCAGGTGATCCTTCCGCCTCAGCTTTCCAAGTAGCTGGAACTACAGGCATGCGCCACCGTGCCAGGCTAATTTGTTGATTTGTTGTAGAGATGAGGTTTCACTAAGTTGCCCGGGCTGGTTTCAAACCCCTGGACATAGGCAATCCTCTTGCCCTGGCCTCTCAAAGTGCTGGGATTATAGGCGTGAACCACCACACCTGGCTATTAGGTCTTTTTTGGAGAGTCAGCCCCTGAACCAGAATAGGTTTAGAGAGACTACTCATTTATTAGTTGTAACAATTTTTCTGTGGAGCCTTTTGGGTTTCCTACATATAAGATTATCTCATCTATAAACCGATAATATTACTTCCTCTTTTTTAAGAATTTATTTATTTATTTTTAATTAATTAATTTATTTATTTTTTGAGGCTGGAGTGCAGTGGCTCTGGCGATCCTTCCACCTCAGCCTTCCAAGTAGCCGGAATTACAGGCATGCGCTACCACAGTCGGCTAATTTTTGATTTATTGTAGAGACGAGGTCTCGCCAAGTTGTCCAGGCAGGTCTCAAACCCGCGGGCTCAGGCAATCCAATCACCTCAGCCTCCCAAAGGTGCGGGATTACAGGTTGAGCCACTGAGCCCAGCTAGGAATTTTTTTTAAGAGATGAGGTCTTGCTATTTTCCCCAGGCTGGTCTCAAACTCCTAGTGTCAAGTGATCCTCCTGCTTCGGCTTTCCAAAGTGCTGGGATTACAAGCATGAGCCACTGCATCCAGCTTACTTCTTCCTTTCTGATTTGGTGTCTTTTTTTCCCTTGCCTAATTGCTCTGGCTATGACTTTTTTTTTTTTTGAGTTGAAGTCTTGCTCTTGTCGCCCAGACTGGAGTACACTGGCACGCTCATGGCCACCACAGCCTCGACCTGCTGGGCTTAGGTGATCCTTCCGCCTCAGCCTTCTACCAAGTAGCTGGAACTACAGGCTATAACTTCTAATACTATGATGAATAGAAGGGATGAGAGTTCAGCCTGGGCAACATGGTAAGACCTTGTCTCTCCAATAAATAAATAAAAATAGCTGGGCGTTGTGGTGCACACCTGTAGTCCCAGCTACTTGGGAGGTTGACTTGGAAGGATCACCTGAGCACAGGAGGTTGAGGCTGCCATAACCATAGCTGTGATCATGCCACTACACTCCAGCCTGGGTGTCAGAATGAGACTCTGATTCAAAAAAAAAAGAGAGAAAGAAAGAAAGAAAAGAAAAGAAGTGGTGAGAATGTGAATTCTTGTCTTGTTCCTTATCTTAGAAGGAAAACTTTCAACTTTCATTGCTGAGTGTGATTTAGCTGTGGAGTTGTCACAGATGGTCTTTATTATGTTGAGATACATCTCCTCTATACATGGTTTGTTAAGTGTTTTTTATCGTGAAAAGGTATTGAATTTTGTCAGATGCTTTTTCTGCATCGACTGAGATGATTGTGTGGTTTTTAGTCTTCTGTTAATGCAGTTTATCACATTTATTGATTTGTGTATATCAAGCCACTCTTGCATTCAGGTAAAATCTCACTTCACAATGATATATGGGCAGGGTGCAGTGGTTCACACCGGTAGTCCCAGCACTCTGGAAGGTGGAGGTAAGAGGATTACCTTAGCCCACAGGTTAGAAAGCAGCCTAGGCAACTTGGTGAGACCTTGTCTCTACAATAAGTTTTTTAAAATTAGCTAGGTGTGGTGGGGCACACCTATATTTCTAGCTACTTGGAAGACTGAAGTGGAAGGATCACCTGAGCCCAGCAGGTTGAGGCTGCGGTGGCCAAGAGAGTGCCACTGAACTCCAGTCTGGGTGACAGAGTGAGACTCTGACTCAAAAAAAAAAAGTATATGATCCTTTTAGTAAGTAACCACTTCAATATCATCATAAATATAGATTTATAGAACAATGGCACAGAATAGAGAGCCCAGAAATAAACCCATGTATATACAATCAGCTGATCTTCGACAATGGTCCCAAGAATACACAAGTATTTGTTTATATTCTTACAAAATACACAAAATAAACCAGTCACAGAAGGATAAATACTTTAGTCTTATTTTGGGAGGCTGGGGTGACAGGATTGCCTGAGCCCACGTGTTCGAGACCAGCCTGGGGAACATGGCAAGACCTTATCTCTACAATAAATCAAACAATTAGCCGGACATGGTGGTGCGTGCCTGTAGTTCCAGCTACTTGGAAGGCTGAGGCGAAAGAATTGCCTGAACCCTGAGCAGGTCAAGGCTGCGGTGGCCATGGGTGTGCCAGTGCACTCCAACCTGGGCAACAGAGTGAGACTCCAATTAAAAAAAAAAAATACGTTAGTTGGCCATTGCCTTGCTAGACTCTAGCTGGTCATGTGCTATTTGAGCTATGGCTGTCGCCATGCTTCCTGGCTTTGGTCCACACCCCCACCTTGGGGAGGTGAATCTTCTCTCTCCCTTCTCTTTCTTTCTCTAATTTACTTTTACATAAACTATATTTTTTTAATCTAAAAAAATAATAATACATTAGTGTTCAACTGATGGAGTTGGGAAAACTGGATAGCCACATATAAAATAATAACACTGGACAACTATCTTTTTTTTTTTTTTGAGTTGGAGTCTCACTCTGTCGCCCAGACT
>NW_007260263.1:631190-636700 GCF_000164805.1 Carlito syrichta | reverse complement strand
CTAGTTTTTGATTTATTGTAGAGATGAGGTCTCGCCAAGTTGCCCAGGCGGGTCTCAAACGCGGGCTCAGGCAATCCGCTCACCTTGTCTCCCAAAGTGCAGGATTACAGTCTGAGTCTCCGAGCCCGGCTTGGACACCTATCTCATACCATACACAAAAATCAACTCAAACTGGATTAAAGACTTAAATGTAAAACCTGAAACTATAAAACTTCTAGAAGAAAACATAAGGAAAAAACTTTTTGACATTGGTTTTGGCAATGATTTCTTGGATATGACACCGAAAGCACAGGAAACAAAAACAAAATAGCCAAGTGGACTTACATCAAACTAAAAAGCTTCTGCTTAGCAAAAGAAGCAATCAATTGGATAAAAAGATAACCCATGGAATGGCAGAAACTATATGCAAATCACATATCTGATAAGGGGCTAACATCCAAAATATAAAAGAGACTCTTAGCTAGTTGGGCGTGGTGGTATGAGCCTGTAGTTTCAGCTATTTGGAAGGCTGAGGCGGAAGGATAGCCTGAGCCCAGCAGGTCGAGGCTGCCACTGCACTCCAGCCTGGGCAACAGAGTGAGATTTCAACTCAAATAATAATAATAACGATAATAATAATTTTGTGGTGATATATGTTCATTAGGCAGAAATAGCATTTTTCTGAGAGCCTACCATGTGCTAAGTTGTCTGTGAGAGGATCTTTATGTATATCATACATAATTTATCATACATAATTCTTTTTTTTTTTTTTTTTTTTTTTTAGAGACAGGAGACGAGGCAGGGTAGTTAGCACAAGCCTAAAAATCCATTGAGTTTTGCACCACACGCATTGGGCATCAGGAGACATAGCTTTCTGCAACCTCAGAGTTCAAGATTCAAGCGATTTTTCAACCTCAGGCTCCGTAGAATCTAGGACCACAGGTTCACATCATCACACCCAGATAATTAAAAAATATATCTTTTGGAGACAGGGCTCACTATGTTTCCTGGCTGGTCTTGAACCTCTGAGCTCAGTTAATCCTCTCACCTCAGCCCCCCCAAAGCGCTGGGATTACAGGCCTGAGCCACCAAGCTCAACCTCCTTTTTTTTTTTTCTTTTAGTCGGAGTCTCACTCTGCCACCCAGGCTAGAGTGCAGTGGCACACTCATGGCCACCACAGCCTCTACCTGCTGGCCTCAGGCGATCCTTGTGCCTCAGCCTCCCAAGCAGCTGGGACAACAGGCACGTGCCACCAAACCCAGCTAATTTTTTGATTTATTGTAGAGATGAAGTCTCACCATACTGCCCAGGCTGGTCTCGAACCCCTGGTCTCAGGCAATCCTCTCACCTCGGCCTCCCAAAGTGCTGGGATCGTAGGCTTAACCACCGAGCCTGGCTCCCTTTCTTTTTTCTAACTTCCTTCCTTCCTTCCTTCCCTTCCCCTCCTTAAATCTTCCCTCCCACTTACATCCTCCCCCTTTCTGAGACAGGGTGTCACGCTCTCACGCTGGCTAGAGTGCATAATCACAGCTCACCACAACCTTGACCTCCTGGGCTCAGGTGATCCTCTCGCCTCAGCCTCCTAAGTAGCTGAGACTACAGGTATATGCTACCATGCCCAGCTAATTTCTTGTAGGGATGAGATCTCACTACGTTGCTCAGGCTGGTCTCAAGGGATTCTCCCACCTTGGTCTCCCAAAGTGCTGGGACTTGAGCCACCGAGCGGTGCCACACCCCTCCTTTCTTTTTTTTTTTTTGAGTTGGAGTCTCACTCTGTCACCCAGACTGGAGTGCAGTGGCCGCTCCCGGCCACCGCAGCCTCGACCTGCCGGGCTCCGGCGATCCTTCCGCCTCAGCCTTCCGAGTAGCTGGAACTACAGGCGTGCGCTACCACGCCCGGCTGATTTTTTGATTTATTGTAGAGATGAGGTCTCGCTGCCCAGGTGGGTCTTGAACCCGCAGGCTCAGGCAATCCACTCACCTCAGCCTCCCAAAGGCGCGGGATTACAGGCTGAGCCACCGAGCCCGGCTTCGCCCCTCCTTTCATAGCCAGTTGCATAAAATGATTTTGAGAGATTATGGGATGGCGGTCCTTTCTGCCAGCCGCTACTCCTGGGAGAAGAGCTAGGCCTCAGGTTTGCCCAGCCCAGAAAAACTGCCCTGCCAGGTGAAACCGTTTGGTTAGCACGTTGCCGGTCCAAGCGTAGACCACCAGTGGGGGTGGGTGGGGGGAGTCTTGGCATCACCTGAGAGCTAGTTAGAAAAGCAGACAGTTAGCCGGTCTCAGTGGCTCAGCCTGTAATCCTTCGCCTTGGGAGGCAGAGGTGAGTGGATTGCCTGAGCCCGCGGGTTCGAGACCTGCCTGGGCAGTGAGACCTCATCTCTACAATAAATCAAAAAATTAACCGAGTGTGGTAGTGCGTGCCTGTAGTTCCAGCTACTTGGAAGGCTGAGGCGGAAGGATCACCGGAGCCCAGCAGGTCGAGACTGCGGTGGCCGGGAGTGGCCACTGCACTCCAGTCTGGGCGACTGAGTGAGACTCCAACTCAAAAAAAAAAAAAAAGAAAAAGAAAAGCGGACAGTTGGGCGGGATGTGCATTTTTAAGCAAGTCCCCCAGGTGATTCCTATGCACATTAAAGTTTGAGGAGCATGGGGTCAGCACGTGGATTGGAGATTTGCTTCCCTTTTAGAGAGCGCCCAGGTTCTGGGGAAGAACCATGAATACTAATTAATTCCTATGGGGTTTATCAGAATTTCAAAGGAGGAAGATACCAGGTCAAGAAGCTATCTTTCTATAAGGCCCACAGTAGGACAAAGAAGGGTTTAAGGTCTTAGGAGCATTTGATGGAGGGTTATTGAAAACAAAACAAAACACTGCTTAATAAGCACGTGCCCATGCCCCAGGCAAGTAGGCCTAAAAACTTTGCCTCCCCAAAAGCCTATTGAAAGAATGTGTGAATGAGTTTAAGGGTTTCTTTGACTTTTGGACAGATACACATTCGGACTCTTGTTGGAGGAAAAAAAAGGGAGAAGGGTGAGATTCGTTTTATTCTTGTTTATTTATTTTGAGTTGAAGTCTCACTCTGTGCACCGCAGCCTCGACCTGCTGGGCTCAGGCGACCCTTCCACCTTAGCCTTCCAAGTAGCTGAAACTACAGGCATGCGCCGCCATGTCCAGCTAATTTTTTGATTTACTGTAGAGACGAGGTGTCGCCATGTTGCTCAGGCTTGTCTCGAACTCCTGAGCTCAGGCAATGCTCTTGCCTCAACTTTCCAAAGTGCTGGGATTACAGGCAGGAGCCACTGTGCCCGGCATGATTTTATATTTAAAAACAGTATTTAATATCTGGTGCTTTGACCTGCTCCAAGACCTAAAATACTCTTGACACAGGATACTACATTTCATATCCCGACACTGTCCTCTGAGTCACCTTGGGCAAACTACTCAGTCTAGGTCTCAGTTTTCTCCTCCCACAAATGGACAATAATGCCTACCTCATAGGGCTGTTCCGGGTCATATGTGTGAACACGTACAGGGTAGTTAGACAGGAGCATGGTATGTCATAAGCCTCATGTTAATTGTTTATAAAACAATTAACTAAACGTATCCCAGCCTGGCTTACTCCCTCCAATGTTGCCATGAGGTTAGAACCATGCCTTCTGTTACTGCCAGGCCCGGCACGGACTGGCTCCTTCTGTCCAAGGCCTCGTCCCCTCCACTGCATGTTCCTTGGGATTCGATGCCCGCGTGCCCCAGCCTTCCCTATCCCTCAAGCATGCCAGTTCATTCCCATTTTCAGGCCTTGCCCCATTCTATCTGTTCAGCCCGACTGCAGGGACAAGCATGAACCACCATATCCAGCCTGGAATTTTAACTGATAAAAAAATGATTGTCACCTCCCCTCTATGCCCTCTCATGCCCAGCCAGTTAATGCTACACCTCAAAAATCTTTGCACAAGAGCTTTATTATTACTTTTTTTGAGTTGAGGTCTCACTCTGACAACCAGGCTAGAGTGCAGAGGCATGATCACGGCTCACTGCAGCCTTGACCTCCTGAACTCAGGCAATCCTTCGGCCTCAGCCTCTGAGTAGCTGGGACTACAGGCACATACCACTGTGCTCGGATAATTATTTTACTTTATTTTTTTTGTAGAGACGAGGTCTCCCTATGTTGCCCAGGCTGGTCTTGATTTCTGGGTACTCTCTAGTTTCTGCCTGTTTACTTGTTCTTCGCAGCACTTACCACCATCTGAAAGTTATTTCACTCTTGCTTGCTTGTGTACATATTTATTCCCTGACTTCCCTACCATGAGGATGTCAGCAGCGTCTTGTTCACCACCATTTTCCCAGTGCCTACAACAGGGGCTTGACACTAGACCGGGGCTCAGAGTGCATTTGCTGAATGAAAGTATGAATGAGTCAGTACACGGAACAAGAAATGTCCCAGGAAGAAATATCTGAAGTCTGAAGCCCCAAGAGAAAGTCACGGTTAGCCGGCTTTGTCCTAGGCAGCCACAGAGGGGACAAGCGAAAAATGCAAGAGCCTGGGCACATGGACCTTGGAAGTTTCTTCTTGGCTTTCTTCATCCCCTATACCAAGCAACCATGGTGCCTCTAATTTTGCACTGAAGACTTTTTTTTTTTGAGCCGGAGTCTCTGTTGCCCAGGCTGGAGTGCAGTAGCACGCTCACGGCCACCGCAGCCTCGACCTGCTTGACTCAGGTAATCCTTCCGCCTCAGCCTTCCAAGTAGCTGGAACTACAGGCATGCGCTATTATATGCCTGCCTAATTTTTTGGTTTATTGTAGAGATAAGGTCTCACCAGATTGCCCAGGCTGGTCTTGAACCCTTGAGCTCAGGCAATCTTCTCACCTCGGCTTTCCAAAGTGCTGGGATTACAGGCTTGAGCCACCGTGCCCGGCTGCACTGAAGATCTTTATGTTTCATTGTCCATCTCCCCTAAGGGACTTCCTGCTCCTTGAGAAAGAAGCATGATTTAGCTGGGTGCAGGGTGGCTGGCACCTGTAATCCCAGAACTTTGGGAGAGCAAGGCAAGAGGATACCTGACACCAGGAGTTCAAGACCAGCCTGGGCAACATGGTGAGATACCTATCTCTTTTTTTTTTAAGTAGGAAAAAATAAAAATAAGAAGCCTGGTTTTATTTGACTTTTATCAGTGCCTAACACCACATCAGGCAGGAATGTGATAGATGCTTAATACAAGAATTTGAGCCTGGGCCACAACGTGAGATCTCATTTCTACAAAATATCAAAAAATTAGCTGGGCATGGTGGCACACACCTGTAGTCTCAGTGACTGGGGAAGTTGAGGCAGAAGGATTGCCTGAACCCAAGAGGTCGAGACTGCCGTGAGCCGTGATCATGCCAATTCACTCCTTTCATTTTAAAAAATAAACCACCTCCAAAAGTAAGAGACAGAAGTTTGACTTTGCTTTAAAAAGCATATCTTCAGCCGGGCTCGGTGGCTCAACCTGTAATCCCGCGCCTTTGGGAGGCTGAGGTGAGTGA
>NW_007260263.1:627740-631080 GCF_000164805.1 Carlito syrichta | reverse complement strand
CGGGAGCAGCCACTGCACTCCAGTCTGGGTGACAGAGTGGGACTCCAACTCAAAAAAAAAACCCCAAAAAACCAAAATAAAAAGTGTATCTTCTCCCCACCCCCATCCATAATGTGTACCCTTGAAAACTGCTCTTCTGCTTCTGACTTCTGTTTGCATTTCTTTTTTCCTCCCTTAGAATAGCGAGTCTGTTGACAACATGTCACTCCAGCCCGGGTGACAAACTGAGATCCCAACTAAAAACAAAAAAAAATACAGAGTTTGGTGAATGAACAAATATAAACAAATTATTACTATTATATTTCACGTTAATACTAATCAAGTAACCGATCTGTCTTTGGAAAATATAGGACTTTTAGTAAATGAAAGCATGCTTCAGCTTTATTTTGGGTGTCTCTAAAGTCGGGTATGGAATGCCGTATCAGGTGTACTTTGTTCTTGGTGGCCCAGAGGGCAGGGAGAAACTGGGACCGGTGAGGGGGGTGGGAGGCGCACCAGGGAGCAAACGCAGGGACTGCACTTCCTTGTTGCAAGAGAAGGGCATCAAGAAAGGCAGGTATGTGGTGAGGGACACCTAGGATTTCCCTCAAGGGGCTAGGGGAGTCACCCCACCCTGCCCCGCCTTTGTGCTGGGAGCCTCAGTCACAGGCCCAGCGGGGACTTATCTGGGTGCCCTGGGTGGGGTCGGGAGAGGTGGGGACTGAAAAAGGGCTGGGGCGTCTGAAAATACTCCCTGCAGTCCCTTTACATAGATAAGTGAGGGTGGGGAGAGAGGGAGAGAAACCCCCCCAGGGAGAACAGAGGGAGGCGCTGGGCTCAGGTGACCCTAAGAATGCAAAGCCTTTCATCAAGCTCCACCCGAAGGCCAATTGTTCTGCAATCCTGGGGTGGTGTTGGCTCTAGGCTTATCTAAATCCAGTCTTGGGGGGGATGGGAAGGAACGGGGTTTCTTTCTTTTAAGGGGGAGGACAAACAAAACCCGCTCACAGGTCGTTTCTTTGTTGCTGGAGTTTAAATTCTTCAGAAATAAGCCACCTCCAAAAGTAAGAGAGAGAAGTTTGACTTTGCTTTGAAAAACGTATAGTCCGTAATGTGCACCCGTGCCATCTCCCCTTGAAAACTGCTCTTCTGCTCCTGACTTCTGTTGGGAATTGCGATTCTTTTTTTCCCCTTAGAATAGCAATTCTGACGACAACATGCCTGGAATCTTTTTTTTCCAAACAAACATACTACATGCCAGAGAGATACACAGAGATATAGGCAGCTTAGTAGGATCAGAGTGTCAGGTTATCCCTCAACTGAGACTATAAACAAGACTGGTAGTTGAAGTGAAGGAATACCAGGCGCTCCACACCGAAGAGGGTCAGGATAAATCTCAACCTCTCCAAGTCTCAGTTTCCTCATTGGGAAAGTGGAGATAGTAATAATACCGACCTCATTCACTTGTGGAAAGGAGTTAGGAGTATAATTGGCCCATTATTAACACCCATTGGAACCGGGATATCATGGGAGCTGTATTATTGAAAAGTACTCCAATTCATTTCCATTCCATAGATATCACATTAGACTTGGGAGTAAAAGAAGAAAGAAGACACACCGGCCTTCAGGACACTCAGTCTGGAGGTGAAGACGTACATTCAGACAGAGCAGGGAAATTCAGTGAGCAAAGTATGCACCGGGGGAGTGGGAGATGCCTGGAAAGCTTGGCTGTGTTTCCCTGTGGCCTAACCTCAATGTGGCCAGATTTTTTTTTTTTGAGCTGTGGTCTTACTCTGTCGCCCCGGTTGGAGTGCAGTGGCAGGATCACAGCTCCACACAGCTTTGACCTCCTGGGCTCAGGTGATCCTCCCACCCCAGACTCCCAAATAGCTGGGACTACAGGTGCGTGCCACCGTGCCTGGCTAATTTTTCTTTTTTGGTAGAGACGAGGTCTCACTATGTTGCCTAGTCTGGTCTTGAACTTCTGGACTCAAGTGATCCTCGCACCTCACTTCCCAAAGTGCTGAGATTACAGGCATGAGCCACCATGCCTGGCTGGCTAGCTTTTGAGGCAGTCTACATTATAAATTCGTCCCAGCACCTAGCACAGTGCCCATGAGAGCTGAATAAATACCCGTTGGATGAATGAATGGAATAATTTTTTTTTTTTTTGAGTTGGAGTCTCACTCTGTCACCCAGACTGGAGTGCAGTGGCACGCTCAGGGCCACCGCAGCCTCGAGCTGCTAGGCTCCGGCGATCCGTTCGCCTCAGCCTTCCAAGTAGCCGGAACTGTAGGTGCATGCTACCACACCTGGCTAGTTTTTGATTTATTGTAGAGACGAGGTCTCACCAAGTTGCCCAGGCCGGCCCCAACCCACAGGCTCAGTCAATCCCAAAGCGCTGGGATTATAGGCTGAGCCATCGAGCCCGGTCAAATGAAATAAATTTAAACTTTCTCGGTTACTTTCAAGACAAAAACCCCAGAATTCCAATTTTTTTAAAAGTTGGAGTCTCACTCTATCGCCCAGGTTGGAGTGCAGTGGCACATTCACATCCACTGCAGCCTCAATATGCTGTGCTCAGGTGATCCTCCTGCCTTAGCATTCCAAGTAACTGGAACTACAGGCATGCGTCACCACGCCCAGCTAGTTTTTTGATTTACTGTAGAGACGCGGGCTTGCCAAGTTGCCCAGGCTAGTCTTGAACCCCTGGACTCAGGCAATCCTCTTGCTTCTGCCTCCCAGAGTGCTGGGATTACAGGCATGAGCCACCATACCCCACAAAGTTACAATATTGGTACAACATTGTAAAACTAAATACAGGAGAGAAATTCAAGCTGGCTAGAAAGAGCAGATGCAACCCAGTGGCCTATATTAGACATTCCTTAAAGGGGTGCCTCCTTATCCTAGACAGTGGGCAAATGCAGGAGGAACACAGCTCCTGCCCTCAGGGAGCTGGCTCAGAGCCTGGAGGAGAAATCGAGAAAGGAAAGGCAGCTGGGCTTGGTGACTCAAGCCTGTAATCCCAGTACTTTGGGAGGCCGAGGTGGAAGGATCTCTTGACACCAGGAGTTCGAGATCAGCCTGGGCTAAATATCAAGACTTCATCCTCTACAGAAAGGTAAATCTCAACCTCTCTAAGTCTCAGTTTCCTCATTTGGAAAGTGGAGATAGTAACACCACCCCAGGATTGCAGATTTTAAAAATGAGCCTGGCATGGTGGTATGTGCCTGTAGCTGGGTACTGGGGAGGCTGAGGTGGGAGGATCTCTTGAATCCAAGAGTTGGAGGCTGCAGTGAGATTTGTTTTGTTTTGTTTTGAGTTGGAGTCTCACTCTGTCACCCAGGCTGGAGTGCAGTGG
>NW_007260263.1:626938-627534 GCF_000164805.1 Carlito syrichta | reverse complement strand
TCTCAAACCCATGGGCTCAGGCAATCCTCTTATCTCAGCCTCCCAAAGTGCTGGGATTATGGGTATGAGCCACCACGCACAGCCTGCAGTGAGATTTGAACATTGCCCACCTGGGCAACATAGTAAGACTCTTCAAAAAAAAGGAAGGAAAGGCCATATCACAAAATGAAGGCAGACAAAGGATTGGGATTGGGGAGATAGGGCAGCAGAATTGCAGGGCCACCACGTGTCAGACATGGAGAGACTCTGGGAGGGTAGGTAAGGGCCACACTGAGCTGCTAGATTTGTACTTTTGTGATGTTCCCAGGGACCTGCACTTCTCTACGCTTCCCAGATTAGGGTGGAGGCTACTGGTGCACACTCGAGTCAAGATGCCCTTTCCAGAGCCATTAACTCTGTGTCCTGCTGGGCGTGGTGGCTCATGCCTATAATCCCAGTACTTTGGGAGGTGGAGGTGAGAGGATTGCCTGAGCTCGCAGGTTCGAGTCCAGCCTGGGCAACTTGGCGAGACCTCATCTCTATAATTAAAAAAAAATTAAGGCTGAGGTGGAAGGATTGCCGGAGCCCAGCAGGTCGAGGCTGCGGTGGCCGGGAGC
>NW_007260263.1:625797-626918 GCF_000164805.1 Carlito syrichta | reverse complement strand
ACAGAGTGAGACTCCAACTCAAAAAAAAAATTAGCTGGGTATGGTGGTGCGTGCCTGTAGTTCCAGCTACTTGGATGGCTGAGGTGGAAGGATTGCCTGAGTCTAGCCTGTCGAGGCTGCGGTGGCTGGGAGCATGCTATTGCCCTCCAGCCTGGATGACAGAGTGAGACTCTAACTCAAAACAAACAAACAAACAAACCAAAAAACCAAACTTGTGTCCTTTGACAAGTTAATGTCCCCATTCCTCAGTTTCTCCAGCTGTGTAATGTACGGTTATTATGAGAACTGAGTCAGTTCACGTAAAGGACTGAAAGCAGAGCCTGACCACACTTGAGCTGCTGACCCCTCGTCTGGATGCGTGTCCTAGCCACAGAAGTGAGCCACAAGTAGAACACCAGCTACGGGAAGCCTCAGAGTGTTTAAAGTCCCGAACTTACGTGGCTGTGTTTGCACCGAGGCATCCCTGCAGGCATCTCGTGCTCAGAGGGGGAAAAATGGAAGTCATGTTGTCAGCCTTTCACACCAGCCTCTTCCTCAGGCCCTTTATCTCAGCTGGGAGATGACCCTCCTCCCACTCAGCTAGAACCAGGAGGTCCACCTTGACTACCTGCCTCCAACTATGTACTCACCTTGTCAGTTTCACCTCTCAGATTCAGGACCTCCTGCCTCTATCACAACCTCCTCATCTCTGGTGTCCCGACTCCTCCAGGCTTGTTCTCTCTCTCTTTTTTTTTTGAGTCAGAGTCTCACTCTGTTGCCCAGGCTGGAGTGCAGTGGCCCACTCATGGCCACCACAACCTTGACCTGTTGGGCTCAGGTGATCCTTCTGCCTCAGCCTTCCAAGTAGCGGAACCATAGGTGCATGCCACCACACCCATCTATGTTTTTTGATTTATTGTAGAGATGAGGTTTCATCAAGTTGTCAGGCTGGTCTTGAACGCCTAGGCTCAGGCAATCCCCTAGCCTCCTCCTCCCAAAGTCCTGGGATTACAGGCATGAACCCCCTCACCTGGTTGAATTCTTAAAACCTTATCTCGCCGAGCTCGGTGGCTCAGCCTGTAATCCCGCGCCTTTGGGAGGCTGAGGTGAGTGGATCGCTTGAGCCCGCGGGTTCGAGACCC
>NW_007260263.1:624674-625777 GCF_000164805.1 Carlito syrichta | reverse complement strand
CCAGAGGCCAGCAGGTCGAGGCTGCGGTGGCTGGGAGCGGCCACTGCACTCCAGTCTGGGTGACAGAGTGAGACTCCAACTCAAAAATAAAAAACCCAAAAAAAAACTTTATCTCAGGTCAGGTATGGTGGCTCATGCCTATAATCCCAGCACTTTGGGAGGCCAAGGGGAGAGGATTGCCTGAGCCCACAGGTTCGAGACCAGTTCCGGCAACTTGGCAAGACCTCATCTTTACAATAAATTAAAAAATTAGCCGGGCATAGTGGCACGTGCCTGTAGTTCCAGGTACATGGAAGGCTGAGGTGGAAGGATTGCCTGAGCCTAGGCGTTCAAGACTAGCAGCAGGTTGAGACTGTGGTGGCCGTGAGCATACCACTGCACTCCAGCCTGAGCAACAGAGTGAGACCCCAACTCAAAAAAACAAAAAACAAATATTATCTCAGTACTTTGGGAGACTGAGGCAAGAGGACTGCCTGAGCCCAGGGGTTTGAGACTAGCCTAGGCAATTTGGCCAGACCTCATCTCTACAACAAATCAAAAAATTAGCTGGGCGTGGCGGTGCACACCTGTGGTTCCAGTTATTTGGAAGGCTGAGGGGGAAGGATCTACTGAGCCCATCAGGTGGAGGCTGTGGTGGCCATGAGCGTGCCACTGCGCTCCAGTCTGGGTGACAGAGTGAGACTCCTACTCAAAAAAAAAAAAGACAACACAGCAATAAAAAATAATACAAATTTTAAAAGCAATGTGGTATAACAACTACTTACATAGTTTTTACATTGTATTAGGCATCTAAGTAATCTAGAGATTATTAACCACAATAACACAAGGGAGGGATCAGCAGTTGAGGGATACTGCCAGGAGACAGGCAGGGCACGTGTCAACACAAAGGGTGCCTGGTCCTAAACCAGGGGAAGTGAGGACCGGTTGGAGGCCCAAACTTCACCTGCACAACATTTTCTTATGCTCCTAATCCTGACTTGTATCCCCCATCTCTATGACAAAGTAAAAAATTAAAAAATAAGCTGGGCTCGGTGGCTCAGCCTGTAATCCTGCGCCTTTGGGAGGCTGAGGTGTGTGGATTGCCTGAGCCCGTGGGTTCGAGA
>NW_007260263.1:620018-624628 GCF_000164805.1 Carlito syrichta | reverse complement strand
CGGGAGTGGCCACTGCACTTCAGTCTGGGCGACAGAGTGAGACTCCAACTCAAAAAAAAAAAAAATTTAAAAAATAAAGTATGAGAGAATGTGGGTAGGCTTTAGGCAAATGCATCACTTTATATAAGGGCCATGAGCATCTGTGGAATTTGGTATCCACAGGGGTCCCGGAACCAACCTCCCATGGATACAGGAGGGCAACTGTATTCTCTGTGGTTCTGAGAATAACATCCTCTTCTATATCCTGTACTTTGGTGATCTCTTTCACAGATTTCTTTTACCGTATCCACTCCTTGGACATCGATTCCCCTCCCTCCCACAATTCCAGCTCTCTCTTATTAACTGTTATCTCCAACTTTGCCCCTGACTCCTGACCTATATCCTCAACTGCCCACAAACACTCCACCGGGGCATCTTGCAGCTAGTCAAGCGGAACACGTCATTATTTCTACCCTCATTCCCACGCCTGCGACCGAGCTATCCTCCCCTATTCTTAGTGTGCGGAATAGGATCCCCATGTACACAGTCCTTCAAATTAAGTCTTGTAAGTTTCGGTTCCTCCCCCGCATCTCCTCCTACACCCTTTCTCTTCCATGCCTTGTAAGCGCTTTCCCTGAAAGTCTTGAATTTGGCTGCCCGCTTCACTGTCACCACCACAGTCCTGGCTCCCGCCTTTATTATCTGTGGCTTGGACCATTGTCAGAGTTTTCCCTCCCTCCTCCTTTCTCTCCCTCCCTTCCTTCTTGACTTTCTGACTTCCTTCCTTGGTTCCTTGTCGGAGTCTTACTCTGTGGCCCAGGCTGGAGTGCAGTGGCATGATCATGGCTACGACAGCCTCCGTCTCCTGGGCTCGGGCGATCCTTCTGCCTCAGCCTTCCAAGTAGCTGGGATTACTGGTGTACGCTACTACATTGGTTAATGTGTAGATTTTTTGTAGAGACAAGGTCTCTCCATGTTGCTCAGGCCGGTCTCGAACTCCTGGGCTCAGGCAATCCTCCCACCTCGGCAGGTGTTCTGCCTGAGTGCCTGCCTATTAAAGGTTAACTACATAAACACCATTGATTTTTTTTTTTTTTTAAATAGTTTTCGAAAAACACTGGGAAACAGTTTTGGACTCATCCTGTGTAATAAAGAACAAAGACTGCTAGCTGGTTAAACTAAAATGTGACTTAGATGACTAAAAAATTACTTAAAAGTTAATGAAATCCATTTTCAACGCTGACTTTGAGAGTTTCGTATAGACTGCAGAGACCATAACTGAAATCCATTGTGGTCATGCAGGATTTCATCCCTGTTGTTTATGTTTCTTCTGGTTATATTTCAGACAATTAATAGCATCTAATGACTCAGCGTTTCAAGTAATTACCCCCAACGGATTAGATTCTCTCTCTTATTGGAATGTTCTTTTCACACGGGGCTCTGGAAGTGGAGGAAATTTATAATTATTCATGAAAGTCCTTCCATAGGTTCTAAGAAAAAAAAAAGATCAGACTTTAAAATAAATGTATTTGCTATGTATATCTCTATTTGTAACTAGAAGGCAATGATAAAAATAATGAAATGCCTTTCAAGAAGTCTTTAAAAAGTTCCAATAATTCCCTCTGACACATTCTCCTTCAATGTTAGAATGTTAAAACTAAAAAAGAAGATGATTTTTAAAAAAATCTCCTTGAAATACTTGGTGAATAAGGTCTCTGTTCCCCACTAGGTGTGAAAGCATTTTGGTGAAAGTTTCATCACAACTTTGTAAATAATTAACCTGTTTCTTCCAAAAGTCTGACAATGTAAGAGTAACAATAACAGGCCATAAAACACTCCCCCTAATTGTGCAAGGGCTCATTCTTCCCTAACAGGGTTCGGGTTGACTGGAATGTGCTGAAGTCACATTCCAACACCTTCCTCACAGGACTCCAGAGGAAACCAGTGAGAATCTTTATCTCTATTTCTTGGAGAGGAGGACTAGGAAGGAGTGAAGAGGCCACAAGACACAGCAGAAAAGAAGATGGGCCTGGAAAACAAAGGACAGAGTAGCCAGGGGAGAGTTGGAGTTTGTGTGGAAGGGTGCCGTAGTGATGGAGAAAATAAAACCAAGGCTGAGGCCAACCCAAGGAAATGGGGAAGAAGATACAAAAGTAGATCAGAGACCAAGCAAAGTCCCCAAACCTTTTTGCTTTCTTTCTTTCTTTTTTTGAGTTGGAATCTCACTCTGTCGCCCAGGCTGGAGTTCAGTGGCACGCTCCCGTCCACAGCAACCTCGACCTGCTGGGCTCAGGCAATTCTTCCATCTCAGATTTCCAAGTAGCTGGAACTACAGGCACATACCACCATGCCCCTCTGATTTTTTGATTTATTGTAGAGATGAGGTCTAGCTAAGTTGCCCGGGCTGGTCACAAGCCTGTGGGCTCAGGCAATCCTCTCTCATCTTGGCCTCCCAAAGTGCTGGGATTATAGGCGTGAGCCACTGTGCTCAGCCTTCTTTTTTTAAAGTAGAGACAGGGGTCTTGCTATGTTGCCCAGGCTGATCTCGAACGCCTGGCCTCAAGTGATCTCCCCACCTCAGCCTCCCAAGCACTGGGATTACTGATGTGAGCCGCTGTGCCTGACCCCCAAACCTTTTTATAAATGACTTTAGTGAGATACAATAACACACCATAACACTCACCAGTTTAAAATATACAGTTATTTTAAATTAATTTGCCCAGTTGTACAACCATCACCATAACCCAGTTTTTTTTTTTTTTGTTTTTTTTTTTGAGTTGGAGTCTCACTCTGTCGGCCAGACTGGAGTACAGTGGCCACTCCCAGCCACTGTAGCCTCGACCTGCTGGGCTCCGGCGATCCTTCCGCCTCAGTCTTCTGGGTAGCTGGAACTACGGCGCACACTACCACGCCTGGCTAATTTTTAATTTATTGTAGAGATGAGGTCTCGCCAAGTTGCCCAGCGGGTCTTGAACCCCCAGGCTCAGGCAATCCACTCACCTCAGCCTCCCAAAGGCGCGGGATTACAGGCTGAGCCACCAAGCCCGGCTCCCAGTTCTTTTTTTAACTTGTAATTTTTGGGTTAAACAACAGAAATGATTTCCTCATGGTTCTGGAGGCCAGGAAGTCCAAGATCAAGGTGTCAGTAGGATTGATGTCAACTGAGGCCTCCTGCTGTGGCTTGTAGGTGGTCACCTTCTTCTCCCTGTGTCTTCACATGATCTGTCCTCTGTGTGTCCATAATCCAGTTTTAGAGCTCTCTTAATCACGTGCAGTTAATCCTCTACATCAAACCCTCAGACAGCACTGATTTACTTTCAGGCTCTTTAAAATTAGACTATTCTGGACATTTCACACAAATGAAATCATATAATGTGTGGTCTTTTGTGATGGCATTTTTCAATTCGCATTGGTTTTGAGGTTAATCCATGTTGTTGCAAGTATCAGTAGTTCATGCTTTGATTGTTAAATAGTATTTTAATGTGTGGATGAATTCTTTTTTTTTTTTAATTGGAGTCTCACTCTGTCGCCCAGGTCGACCTGCTGGGCTCTGGTGATCCTTCCGCCTAAGTTTACCAAGTAGCCGGAACTATAGGCGCGAACTACCAGGCCTGGCTAATTTTTGATTTATTGTAGAGATGAGGTCTTGCCAAGTTGCCCGGGCTGGTCTCAAATCCGTGGGCTCAGGCAATCCACTCACCTCAGCCTCCCAAAGTGCTGGGACTACAGGCTGAGCCACCAAGCCCAGCAAAGAAAGCATGATTTATTGAGAGGACAGAAAAGCTCCCAGAGTGGGAGGGGACGTGGGTGCGGTGGGGGGAGGCGGTTTGCTATGATGACTTCTGCCTTAGCCTCCCAAGTAGCTGGGACTACAGGTGTGTGCCACCACACCTGTCTAATGTTTTGATTTTTTTGTTGAGACAAGGTCTCACTATGTTACCCAGGCTGGTCATGAACTCCTGAGCTCAAGCAGTCCTCCCGCCTTGGCCTCCCAAAGTGCTGGAATTACAGACATGAGCCACCACATCCAACCTCATGTTGCTTTAATGTGAATTTCCCTAATGATTTTTTTTTTTTTTTGAGTTGGAGTCTCACTCTGTTGCCCAGACTGGAGTGCAGTGGCACACCCCCAGCCACTGCAGTCTAGACTTGCTGAGCTCCGGCGATCCTTCCGCCTCAGCCTTCCAAGTAGCTGGAACTACAGGCACACGCTACCACGCCCAGCTAGTTGTTGATTTATTGTAGAGGTCCCCCCAAGTTGCCCAGGCGGGTCTCGAACGCATGGGCTCAGGCAATCCACTGGCCTTGGCCTCCCAAAGTGCTGGGATTACAAACTGAGCCACTGAGCCCAGCCATATGTTTTTTTTTTTCTTTAATGGATTGTGCTTTTGGTGTTATAGCTAAGAAATCTGCCTAATTCAAGTTCACAAAGATTTTTCTTCTTTGCTTTCCTCTAAAAGTTTTATAATTTTACCTCTTAAAAAAAATTTTTTTTACCTCTTAGATTTAGGTCTCTGATCCTTTTTTTTTTGAGTTGGAGTCTCACTCTGTCGCCCAGACTGGAGTGCAGTGGCCGCTCCCGGCCACTGCAGCCTTGACCTGCTGGGCTCCAGCGATCCTTCTGCCTCATC
>NW_007260263.1:619502-619902 GCF_000164805.1 Carlito syrichta | reverse complement strand
CGGCAGAATTTTTGATTTATTGTAGAGATGAGGTCTCGCTGCCCAGGTGGGTCTCGAACCCGCGGGCTCAGGCAATCCACTCACCTCAGCCTCCCAAAGGTGCGGGATTACAGGCTGAGCCACCGTGCCCGGCTTTTTTTTTTTTTTTAATCAAAGTCTAACTCTGTGCCCAGGCTGGAGTACAGAGTCACACTCATGGCCACTGCAGCAGCCTCGACCTGCTGGGCTCAGGTGATCCTTCTGCCTCAGCCTTCCAAGTAGTCTGATCCATTTTAAGTAAACTTTTTGGTTATGATGTGAAGTAAGGGTGTGAATCAATCCTTTTGCATCCAGTAATAAGTTTCTTTTTTTTGAGTTGGAGTCTCACTCTGTCACCCAGGCTGGAGGGCAGTGGCACACT
>NW_007260263.1:614564-619482 GCF_000164805.1 Carlito syrichta | reverse complement strand
TGGCACACTCCTGGCCACTGCAGCCTCGACCTGCTGGGCTCAGGCGATCCTTCCACCTCAATCTCCCAAGTAACTGGAACTACAGGCACACACCACCATGCCTGCCTAATTTTTTTTATTTATTGTAGAGATGAGGTCTCACCAACTTGCCAGGGCTGGTCTCGAACCCATAGTCTCAGGCAATCTTCTCACCTTGGCCTCCCAAAGTGCTGGGATTATAGGCATGAGCCACGGCGCCCGGCCTCAATAATAACTTTTTAAAAAATAATTTTCTTTAATTAAATTTTTGGATTGGGTGTAGTGGCTTATACCTATAATCCCAGCATTTTGGGAGGCCAAGGTGGGAGGATTGCTTGAGTGCAGGAGATTGAGGCCAACCTGGGCAACCTAGCAAGATCTTGTCTCTACAAAAATAAAAAAATTAGCTGGTTGTGGTGGTATGTCTGTAGTCTCAGTTACTGGGTAGGCTGAGGTGGAAGGAACACCTAAGCACATATATTTGTGTGTGTGTGTGTGTGTGTGTGTGTGTGTGTGTGTGTGTATGTGTATGTGGCCAGGCACAGTGGCTCATGTCTGCAAATCCCAGTATTTGGAAGCAGAGAGAGGACGCTCGTTTGAGCTCAGGAGTTAAGAGACTAGCCTGGGTAACACAGAAAGACCTCATTTCCATAAAATAAATATTAGTTATGCGTGTTGGCATCTGTAAATAGGCTTACGAAGTGCTTTTTTGGCTGCTCCAAGTAAAGCTTTTTTTTTTTTAATCTTTGAGTTGGAGTCTCATTTTGTTGCCAAACCCGTCTGTAGTTCAGTGGCAGGCTCATGGCCATCACAGTCTCAACCTGTTGGGCTCAGGTGATCCGTCTGCCTCATCCTTTCAAGTAGCTGGAATCACAGGCAAAGTGCTGGGATTATAGGCGTGAGCCACCACGCCTGGCCTCCTCATTTGATTTTGACAAGCATTATAATTACACAAAGCAACGACAACTGTCATTGCACATAAGTATTCAAAACGGCATTATTATAAGTTGCTTAACCTATTAGGTAAGATGAAGTTATGTGTTATTATTCACCCTCAGCTTCCATCTAGTATCTCATTAGTGGTTCTCAGTAAATCAACAAGAGACAGGAAATTAATATATTTTTAAAAAATCCTTAGACTGGTTTACAATAAAGGCACTACATGCACTAGAATAAAAACAAATTTAAATAGCAGAGAAGCAAAGACGGGCCAGGCGTGGTGGCTCACGCCTGTAATCCCAGCACTTTGGGAGGTCGAGGTGAGAGGATTGCCTGAGCCTACGAGTTTGAGACCAGCCCTGGCAACTTGGTGAGACCTCATCTCTACAATAAATTAAAAAATTAGCTGGGCATGGTGGTGTGTACCTGTAGTTCCCGCTACTTGGAAGGCTGAGGTGGAAGGATTGCCTGAGCCCAGCAGGTTGAGGCTGCGGTGGCCAGTAGCATGCCACTGCACTCCAGTCTGGGTGACAGAGTGAGACTCCAACTGAAAAAAAAAAAAAAGAGAGAGAAGCAAAGACAGTAAGTAGTACAAATCTCTCCACCCTCCCCACGCCCAACTCATTCCTCAGGGGTAATCACTGTAAACAATTCTTCATTTCCCCTTCTAGAAAAATCTTAGGCATATAAAAGCATATACATGCACATTCTTAGAAATCAACCAGCAAATAGAGTTAGACACTGTAATCGGTTATCACCAAGCATTTTCACTTAATAATATATATTGGAGAGAGTTCCAAGAGCAACATAGGTTGTTCTTATTCAGAATGGCTATTTTTACATATTCTCAACACAACAATTAAAAAAACACACACAGGCGGGGCTTGGTGACTCAGCCTGTAATCCCAGCACTTTGGGAGGCCGAGGTGAGTGGATTGCCTGAGCCCGCGGGTTCAAGACCCGCCTGGGTAACTTGACAAGACCTCATCTCTACAATAAATAAAAAAATCAGCCGGACATGGTAGCGCACGCCTGTAGTTCCAACTACTTGGAAGGCTGAGGCGGAGGGATCACCGGAGCCCAGCAGGTTGAGGCTGCAGTGGCCGGGAGCGGCCATTGCACTCCAGTCTGGGTGACAGAGTGAAACTCCAACTCAAAAAAAAAAACAAAAAACACACACACACAAAGCTCTCTCCAACTTTCTGAGAAAGTCTGTGGGCTATGCCCTCACTTCTGCCCCACCCATGCTCTCAGGAGTCGACTTTCAGCAGTCAGGGCGGGCACCTGCCCAAAGTGAGGGTGGGGGTGGGGCAGCAAAGAAGGAAGAGAAACAGTTTCCATGAGTAGTGGACGAAGAGCTGCAAGAGTAAAGTCAAGGCCACATGTAAGGCACTAGCACTGAAAGTGTAACCAGGCGTGGCGGCTCACGTCTGCAATCCCAGCACTTTGGGAGACCAAGAAAGAGGACTGCTCGAGCACAGGAGGTGGAGACCAGCCTGGACGACAGAGCAAGACCTCAGCTCTACAAAAAATACAAAAAGTAGTCTGGCGTGATGGCACACGCCTGAGTCCCAGCTACTCAGGAGGCTGAGGGGGAAGGATCACCTGAGCCCAGGAGGTCGAGGCTACTCATACCAGTGCACTCCAGCCTGGGCGACAGCATAAGACTCCTACTCAATTAAAAAAAAAAAGAAAGAAAGAAAGAAAGGAAAGAGTTTTCTTTCATGTATTTACATAAAAGGCATTGGGAAGAATGCTCTATACGGTCCTAAAAGGCAGTGGGCACAGGAACACTAGGCTTTTGAAGTGGTGGTGACAGCTGCATATGAAAGCAAGATTTGTAGATGTGGACAGTGAGAAAGGGCTTGGGGTCCCAGGGGACAAACCTGCTCCCTACAAATGCAGTGGGCTGGGGTAGGGGAGAGAAAGAGTGGGAGAGAGAGAGAGGGAAGGAGGGAGGGAGAGAGAGAGAGAGAGAGAGAGAGAGAGAGAGAGAGAGCTGCCCTAGAGAAGTGAAATAGCAAGATTGAGCCCCATGCCAGATGAAGGACCAGGGAACTCTTGGCCCTTCCTCACTGAAAACTAGACCTCACTTCCTTCATTCCCCACCTGACTGTTTCTCTTCCCTTACCACTCTCAGCCCAATTGCTTGACTTCACTTCTGTGAGGGGCTTTAGCTAGAGTTTATTCCCAGCAAAGACTCCAGATAGATGACATCTCCCCTGACCACACACTTCTCACTGGCTGGAAGCTAGAGCAAGTAAAATCTGGAGTAGATACTGGGCGCGGTGGCTCACGCCTGTGATCTCAGCACTTTGGGAGGCAGAGGTGGGAGGACTGCTGAGCCCAGGAGTTTGAGACCGACCTGGACCACACGGACCCTTGTCTCTACAAAAAGTCAAAACATTAGCTAGGTGTAGTAGCGCACACCTGTAATCTCAACTATTCAGGAGGCTGAGGCGGAAGGATCACCTGAGGCCAGGAGGTAGAGGCTACAGTGAGCCGTGACCATGCCACTGCACTGGGCAACAGAGTGAGACCCCCAACTCAAAAAAAACCAAAAGTCTGGAGTAGAGATTCTTATGATCTTGGGAGAAGGAGAGACAAATCTATGTCTTTGCCTCTTTCCTTTCATTACTCATTTAATCTTGGTTCTCTGGATTGTTTCTACCTCCACCTGAGCTAGGAAGTATTTAGAGCTTTCAAATTAGGCTATTAGAGGGGCCAGCACCTCAGCCTGAAGGCTGGCTCAGAGCCCACACTCAAGAAGGCAACATCTCTTTCCTGGGTGGGGCTTTCGCTTTCCTAGACATAAAGTTTTAGCATGCCTCCAAGCAGGGAGAGGAACTCGGGCCAGGGTTATATTGGGCAGGTAATAAAATTAAGGGCAATAAAACCAGATAAGCCACCTCATTAGCAGTGGTACACCAGTAAAGCCCTATCAGAAAGATGAGGAGGCAAAATGGAGGACTCAGATTCTTTGTCAACTTCTAGGAGTGTTGGCTTGGTGGAGAGGGCAACAATCAGGGAGAGAACCGGAGCAAAGCAGCTTGGAGGAGAGTCTCTGGAATTTGGACCCTCACTTGATTACTAGGGAAAGATCACCAGCTGAATGGCTCAACTTCCTCGGAACCTTTTTATCAGTCATAGAACCAAGAGAATGGAGATAGTGGACCAGTCCGTCTAGATTTAATTAATCACTGAGTGTTGATTAAAGTTACAGGTTTAAAAAAAAAGGAAAAAAATCACACTTATTTGTAAAGATGCAATTATTTTCTTTTCTCTCTTTCTTTTCTTTTTTTTGAGTTGGAGTCTCACTCTGTTGCACAGGCTGGAGGGCAGTGGCATGCTCACGGCCACCGCTGCCTCGACCTGCTGGGCTCAGGTGATCCTTCTGCCTCAGCCTTCCAAGTAGCTGGAACTACAGGTGCATGCCACCTCACCTGGCTAATCTTTTTTTTTTTTAGTCAGGGTCTCCCTCAGTTTCCCAGGCTGCAGTGCAATGGCACGATCACAGCTCACTGCAGCTTCAACCTCCTGGGCTCAGGCAATCCTCCCTCCTCAGCCTCCCAAGTATAGCTATCTGCCAACACACTAATTTTTTTATTTTTTTCTTTTTTGAGTCAGGGTCTCACTCTGTCACCTAGCTGGGTTGCAGTGGTACGCTCACAGCCACCCCAGCCTTGATCTGCTGGGCTCAGGTGATCTTTCAGTCTCAGTCTTCCAAGTAGCTGGAACCACAGGCACACATCACCACCATGCCTGGCTAATGTTTTGTATTTTATTGTAGAGGCGAGGTCTTACCAAGTTGCCTAGGCTAGTCTCAAACACCCAGACTCAGGCTATCCTCTTGCCTCCACCTCCCAAAGTGCAGGGATTTATAAGCGTGAGCCACCACGCCCTGTCAGAATTCTTTTCTTTTCTTTTTTTTTTTTTTTATTTGGAGTCTTACTCTCTCACC
>NW_007260263.1:610060-614467 GCF_000164805.1 Carlito syrichta | reverse complement strand
TCTGCTGGGCTCTGGCAATCCTTCTGCCTCAGCCTTCCAAGTAGCCAGAATTACAGGCATGCGCTACCACGCCTGGCTGATTTTTTGCTGATTTAATGTAGAGATGAGGTCTCGCTGCCCAGGTGGGTCTTGAACCCGCGGGCTCAGGCAATCCACTCACCTCGGCCTCCCAAAGGCACGGGATTACAGGCTGAGCCACTGAGCCCGGCAGAATCATTTTCTTAACCATATACATCATTATAATATTATGTTGTTTCTAAGGGATTACTAAGGAAAAATATAAAAGAACAATCAGATTCTCAAAATTGCCCAGGTGCACACACACCTACCCAAGCACATATACCCACACTCATGCATGTAGGGGAAATAACTGAATTAAGATACACATCTAAGTAGTTTTTTTTTTAAGCATTAGTGAAATATTTATATAAATACATACTTGTCCTCGATTTTATTTCTATGTAGTACACACTTCTCCAAATTGCATTTGGTGCTTGAGTTTGCAAGAATTAAATAAAATGCCTTCCTGACACATAACTATTTCCACTAGCTAAGAAGCGGAACAAAAGCTTCCATGTCTGCAAGATTCTTTGGGAGTTGTGGTGAAGTGAGCTCCCACCCTTGTAGGACTCATCATGCTGGTGAACCACTGACTCATGAAATGCTGCCAGGAATGGCTACCCATCCAGGTCCTGGGACAAGTTTAGCGGCACCAGGATATCACCCAGGAAGGACTAGTCAGATATTCAAATTCCTGCCTTTAGCTGGGCATAATGGCACATGCCTGTAATCCCAGCTGCTTGGGAGGCTGAGGGAGAAAGGATCACTAGAAGTCAGGATTCTGAGATCGCCTGGACAATATAGCGAGACCCCCCCATCTCTAATAAAAAAAAAAAGTGGTTTTTTTTAAAGACACAAATTGCTGCGTTTATCATAATCTTAGGCATCTGGGATTTATTCTTGATCCCTTCCTTTCCTTTTTACTGAGATCCAATCAATCACACAAGTGTCTCTCAACTGGTTTCACATCCGAAATGCCTCTCCAATCTGTCCACTCCTTTTTTTTTTGAGTCGGAGTCTCACTCGTTGCCCAGGGTGGAGTGCAGTGGCATGCTCAGGGCCGCTGCAACCTCGACCTGCTGGGCTCTGGCGATTCCTTCCGCCCCAGCCTTCCAAGTAGCTGGAGCTACAAACGTGTTCTACCACGCCTGGCTATTTTTTTTTTTAATTGTAGAGATGAGGTCTCAGCAAGTTGCCCAGGCTGGTCTCGAGCCCCTGAGATCAGGCAATCCTCTTGCCCCGGCCTCCCAACGTGCTGGGACTACAGGCTAGAGCCACTGCGCCCGGCCTTCCACTCCTTTTTTTAACTCTACCACCACTTTCCTAGGCCAAACTGCCTGGATTATTATTATTACCAAATCTTTCCAACTGGTATACCTCCATCTACTTCTGCCCTCCTTACACTCTGGCCGGGTGAATTAAAAAAACAAGCACATATGGGAACAGTCTTTCCTCTCCTTATCAGACTCCAGTAGCTTCCCCTTGCTCTTAGGCTGAATATAAAATCCACACCTGCCTAGAAGCCATGAAGGAGCTGGGCCCGTTCTGCTCGCCAGTATCATTCTGTGCCACGTGTTGCCTACTCCCTCCACTGTTTTCCTGCCATGGCTCCTCCCATCTCAGGAGATGTGGGGACAGAGAAGACCCACGTATCTGACTTTGCCCAAAAGCTCTTTATTTACATGGTTCTGAACCCCTGCTATGGTTGAAATCAACCAGACAGAAGATGGAGCCAATGTGAAACTTGTGTCCTAGGCCCTTGACTATAAGTTTGCACCTGTTCGCATCCAGTTTGACTTCGATCGGTAACACAGGCCAGGACAGATCTCAGCATGGCAAGTCACAGGGCAGGATTTGCAGGACACTACTATTCCTTCTGCTGTCCCAAAAGGTCTTGAAGAGTGAATTACACACAGACTGGGGGTCAATGTCCTTTTGCTTTCTAGAAATCAAAACTTAGCTAAAGAAAGCAATCCTGCCAGGCTCGGTGGCTCAGCCTGTAATGCCGTGCCTTTGAGAGGCCGAGGTGAGTGGATTGCCTGAGCCCGCGGGTTCGAGACCCGCCTGGGCAGCAAGACCTCACCTCTACAATAAATCAAAAAATCAGCCGGCCGTGGTAGCACATGCCTGTAATTCCGGCTACTTGGAAGGCTGAGGCGGAAGGATCACCGGAGCCCAGCAGGTGAGGCTGCAGCGGCCGGGAGCAGCCACTGCACTCCAGTCTGGGTGACAGAGTGAGACTCCAACTCAAAAAAAAAACAACAAAAAAAAAAAGAAAGCAATCCTGAGGCCGAGGATGCATTCACAAAAACTCAGGAACGTAATTACAGATGAAGCAGATGGTTCCTACGTGACCCAAAACTCAGCTGCAAATATCTTTCTCTGGAGGAATAGAACTTGGTGTTTGTCGATTCTGTGTAGTCATGTTGTGACAGTTTGATAAATGGATTTGGATGGGCTATGGGTCAAATGCTATTCTGGAAACTAGACAACTAGGAAAGCCAAGCCTGATCAAATAGGGGATTTATTGCTTCTCTCTTCCAATTCCATCACAGGAAGATTTCAATGTGTGCATCCACGTTGTGTAGGAAAAGATAAATTAAAAAGAAAGATTCCTGCCGGGGTGCGGTAGATCACACCTAATACCAGCACTTTGGGGAACTGAGGTGAGAGGATTGCCTGAGCTCAGGGATTTGAGACCAGCCTGGGCAACTTGGCGAGACCTCATCTCTACATAAATCAAAAAATTAGCCAGGCATGGTGGCACGTGCCTGTAGTTCCAGCTAGTTGGAAGGTTGAGGCTGAAGGATCATCCGAGCCCAGTAGGTTGAGGCTGCGATGGCTGTGAATGTGCCACTGCACTCCAGCCTGGGCGACAGAGTGAGACTCAAATTCAGAAAGGAAGGAAGGAAGAAAGGAAGATTTCTAATTATTGCCAAGTGCAATAATTTTCGTTCTTTCTGCAACGATCTCATGAACAGTATTATAAAAGTAGGATTGCTAAACTGGGCACGGGGGCTCACACCTGTAATCCCAACATTTTGGGAAGCAGAGGCGAGAGGATTGCCTGAGACCATGGGTTTGTGGCCAGCCTGGGCAACTTGTCTCTATGATAAGTAACTAAATAAATTAGCTTGGCGTGGTGGCGTGTGCCTGTGGTTCTAGCTACTTGGAAAGCTGAGGTGGAAGGATCACCTGAGCCCAGCAGGTCAAGGCTGCAGTGGCAATGAGTGTGCCACTACCCTCCAGCCTGGACAACAGAATGAGACTCCAACTAAAAAAAAAAAAAAAGCAGGATTGCTTTTATTTGTCACTGCTATTAATAGTGCACACTGAGTCCCCAGCCAGCTGTGGGAGGATATGGCTGGTTTAGATTCCCATCCAAGCTGTGTATGACAGTATCTGGCATCCTTTCAATAACTGCAGTCAAAATTCCCAACATTACTTGGAGAGTAAAGCACAGAAGGAAATAAATCAACTTTTAATGTCAGGATATCACACCCTTTCTAACATTCTTTTTGGATATGAATGAGGCAGTAATTGTATAATTAACCTTGATCTTATCACTGTATCATCAGATGACTGCTTTACGGAGAGGTTCTATCTATAACACACGTTTGTTTAATTTAAAAAAAAGAGCTTTCCATGCCAGGCACAGTGGTTCATGCCTGTGATCCCAGGGCTTTGAGAGGCGGAGGAGAGAGGATTGCCTGAGCCTAGGGGTTTGAGATCAGTCCAGGCAACTCAGTGAGACCGCCTCTCCAAAATAAATTTTAATAAATTAGCCAGGTGTGGTGGCTCATGCCTGTTGTCCCAGCTACACGAGAGGCTGAGTCGTGAGGATCACTGAGCCCAGTAGGTCAAGGCTGCAGTGGCTGTGAGTGTGCCACTACACTCCAGCCTGGGTGATAGAGTGAGACTGTGACTCAAAAAACAGCTTTCCAGACTAGACAAAAATATCTTCTTAAAATAATGATTACTTTACATAAGTAATATATGCAAAGGTCCCACATATAAAATGTTAAAAAGAACATACAATGAATAATATGTCTAACTCCTACCCCCATGACCTCAGCTATCCAATTCCTCTTCCTGAAACACAGTAAACAGTTTTTATTTGTGTGTCCAAAGATATTTTATGCATCTGAAAACACACACAAATATACATACACACACATACATACAAACACACGTTTTTACCTCCCAAAGTGCTGGGATTACAGGTATGAGTCACTGCACCCAAGCCTATTTTTATTTTTATTTTTTATTTTTATTTTTTTGAGTTGCAGTTTCACTCTGTCGCCCAGATTGGAGTGCAGTGGCCGCTCCCAGCCACCGCAGCCTCGC
>NW_007260263.1:603768-609971 GCF_000164805.1 Carlito syrichta | reverse complement strand
GCCCAGCTGATTTTTGATTTATTGTAGAGATGAGGTCTCGCCGAGTTGCCCAGGCGGGTCTCGAACCCGCGGGCTCAGGCAATCCACACACCTCAGCCTCCCAAAGGTGCAGGATTACAGGCTGAGCCACTGAGCCCAGCTTATTTTTATTTTTTAAATAGAGATAGCACTATGTTGCCCAGGTTGGTCTCAAATTCCTGACCTCAAGTAGTCCTCCCATCTCAGCCTCCTAACGTGTTGGGTTTACAGGCATGAGCTACAATGCCCAGCTAAACATACACTCTTTTTAAATTTTTATTTATTTTATTTCTTTTTTTGAGTTAGAGTCTCCTTCTGTCACCCAGGCTGGAGTACAGTGGCATGCTAACGGTCATTACAACCTTGACTTGCTGGACTCAGGTGATCCTTCTGTCTCACCCTTCCAAGTAGCTGGAACCATGGGTGTGCACCATCACACCCGGCTAATTTTTTGATTTATTGTAGAGATGAGGTCTTGCCATGTTGCTCCGGCTGGTCTCGAATCCCTGAGCTCAGGCAATCCTCTTGCCTCCGCCTCCCAAAGTGCTGGGATTACAATGTGAGCCACTGTGCCCGATCACATTCTTTTGTAAAACCCAACTGTTAACATATGGTACACAGTGGGTTTTCTTTGGGACAGCGTATGCTACTGCTCTACATTAGTGCGTGGAGATGGGTCTAATGTAATTGTTCACACCTGTGTTTCATGTAATAATTTGTTTTTGTTTTTTTTTTTAGTTGGAGTCTCACTCTGTCACCCAGGCTGGAGGGCAGTGGCACAGTCCCGGCCACCGCAGCCTCGATCTGCCAGGCTCCAGCGATCCTTCCTCCTCAGCCTTCCAAGAAGCTGGAACTACAGGCGCGTACGCCTGGCTAGTTTTGATTTATTGTAGAGATGAAGTCTTGCCAAGTTCCCCGGGCAGGTCTCGAACCCGCGGGCTCAGGCAATCCTCTCGCCTCGGCCTCCCAAAGTGCTGGGATTACAGGCTGAGCCACCGAGCCTGGCTGTGTAATAATTTCTTGACTGCCTAGTGAGATCTTCTCTTCCATGAACACATTTTGTGTCTTCTTGGGGCTCAGGTATGATGTAGAAAGTCTCCACAACCATGTCCCCCATTTGCAACTATTTTTTGAATCATGGGGTCTCACTCTGACCCACGCTGGAGTACAGTGACACGATCATGGTTCACCAAAGCCTCAGACTTCTGAGTTCAAGAGATCCTCCTGCCTCAGCCTCCCAAGTAGCTGGGACTATAGGTGTGTGCCATTATGCCAGCCTAGTTTTTTTGTTTTTTTTTTTGAGTTGGTGTCTCACTCTGTTGCCCAGGTGGGAGTGCAGTGGCACACTCATGGCCACTGCAGTTTCGACCTGATGGGCTTAGGCGATCCTTCCACTTTAGCCTTCTAAGTAGCTGGAACTACAGGCGCATGCTACCATGCCCGGCTTATTTATTGTAGAAACAAAGTCTCACCAAGTTGCTCGGGCTGGTCTCGAACCCCCTGGCTCAAGCAATCCTCTCGTCTCGGCCTCCCAAAGTGCTGAGATTACAGGCTTAGCCACCACACCCGGCCTAGTTTTTGATTATTATTGTCATTATTGTTTTTGTAGAGACGAGGTCTCGCTATGTTACCTAGGCTGGCCTCAAATTGCTGGCTGCCAGCAAACCTCCCACCCTGGCCTCCCACAGTGCTAGAATTACAGGCATGAACCACTGTGCCTGGCTACAAATATTCTTTCTTTCTTTTTTTTTTTTTTTTTTTGAGTTGGAGTCTCACTCTTGTTGCCCAGGCTGTAGTGCAGTGGCACCGCAGCCTCGACCTGCTGGGCTTAGGCAATCCTTCCGCCTCAGCCTTCCAAGTAGCTAGAACTACAGATGCATGCCACCATGCCCAGCTAGTTTTTTGTGATTTATTGTACAGATGAGGTCTCACCAAGTTGCCCAGGCTGGTCTCGAACCCTTGGGCTCAGGCAGTCCTCTCACCTCGGTCTCCCAAAGTGCTAGGATTAGAGGCTGAGCTACCACGCCCAGTCCAGCAACTATTCTTTAAACTGAATTCTCTAGTCTAGTTAAACTAACCTACTGGGACTCATGAACAGACTTCTAATCCCTGCTCTTTCGTTAACTTGCTGTGTAACAAGTGTCTCTCCCTTCCAGTCCTTGGTTTTCTTTCCCCCGGGAAGGGAGCGGGTAGACCCCTCTCTGATTCATTTCAGCTCTGACATTCTGTGAATCTGTGACTAGATGAGGTCAAAGAGCCTTTCCAACTCATATTTTGGTCAGCAATTTACATTTTCATAGGTTTGGTCTTGTTTCTCCAATTGTCCTTAATCTGATAAAAAAAAAAAAAAAGCAAGACTATCTCTTCCTATTCCAAGAATATCCTGCTACAATTGTTGTACCATATATGTTTGTTGATTTTTCTGAGACTCCAACTCAAAATAAATAAATAATAAATGACTCCAATCCTATCACTCAAAATAGGTTAGTTAACCAGTTTTTTTTTTTTTTAGGACAAAGGATAGGAATTACAATGCTGGTGCTGTGTTATTATTATTATCATTATTATTAGAATTGGGGTCTCACTCTGTTGCCTAGGCTGGAGTACAGTGGCAGGATCATGGCTCACCACAGACTTGACCTACTGGCTCAAGTGATCCTTCCGTTTCAGTCTCCTGAGTAGCTGGGACTACAACTGTGCACTACCATGTCAGGCTAATTTTTTTATTTTTGTAGAGACAAGGTCTTGCTATGTTACCTGGTTGGTAGAACAACTCTTTTTTTTGTTTTTTGAGTGGGATTTTCTCTCTGTCGCCCAGGCTGGAGTGCAGTGGCACACTCACAGTCACTGCAGCTTCGACCTGCTGTGCTCAGGCAATCCTCTTACCTCGGCCTCCCAAAGTGCTGGGATTTCAGGCATGAGCCACTGTGCCTGGCTAGAACAATTCTTGATCTTAGCATTAGGTCCTTAACAATACATCTAACTTATGCAACCTATACATTCCTGACATGATACATATAAATATTATTAGCAACTTGAAGAGTAAGAGTATAGATTTTTAGAAATGAAGAGAACACTGAAGATGACAAAGTTCAAAGTTTTTATTTTATGGTTATAGAAAACCAAGGCCTAGAATTTAAGAGATTTGTTTAAGGTTTACATTTAGTTGGCTATTGATAGAACCAGGATTAGAATGTGGGTCTTCTGATTCTTGTTCTAGAGAAAAAAAGAAGAAATAAAACCTTTACAGAATGTTCATCATATGCTGTCCATTTTTTTTTTGAGTTGGAATCTCACTCTGTCGCCCAGACTGAAGTACAGTGGCCGCTTCCGGCCACCGCAGCCTCGACCTCCTGGGCTCTGGCGATCCATCTGCCTCAGCCTTCCAAGTAGCTGGAACTACAGGCGTGCGCTACCACGCCCGGCTAATTTTTGATTTGTTGTAGAAATGAGGTCTCGCCAAGTTGCCCAGGCGGGTCTTGAACCTGCGGGCTCAGGCATCCCACTCACCTCAGCCTCCCAAAGGCGTGGGATTACAGGCTGAGTCACCGAGTCCGGCTGGAAAAACTCTTCTGGACATTGACTTAGGCAAATAATTTATGGCTAAAACCCCAAAAGCAAATGCAACTAAAACAAAAACAAATAGTGGAACTTAATTAAAGTAAAAAACTTCTGTACAGTAAAATAAATAATCAACAGAGAAAGTAGGTAACCTACAGAATGGGAGAATATATTCACAAACTATACATCTGACAAAGGACTAATGTTCAGAATCTACAAAAAACTCAAACAAATCAGCAAGAAAAAAGCAAAAAATGCCATTGAAAAGTGGGCAAGCCAGGCTTGGTGGCTCAGCCTGTAATCCCGCACCTTTGGGAGGCTGAGGTGAGTGGATTGCCTGAGCCCGTGGGTTCGAGACCCGCCTGGGCAACTTGATGAGATCTCATCTCTACAATAAATCAAAAAAATGAGCCGGGCATGGTAGCGTGCGCCTGTAGTTCCAGCTACTCAGAAGGCTGAGGCGGAAGGATCGCTGGAGCCCAGCAGGTCGAGGCTGCGGTGGCCGGGAGCGGTCACTGCACTCCAGTCTGGGCGACAGAGTGAGACTCCAACTCAAAAACAAAAAAACAAAAAAACCCTAAAAGTAAATCTACCATTTGATCCAACAATCCCTCTACTAGGTATCTACCCTAAGAAACAGAGATCACTATGTAACAACACCTGTACTTGCATGTTCATCGCAGCACAATTCACAATTGCAAAGATGTGGAATCAACCAAAATGCCCAACAACCAATCAGTGGATAATGAAAATGTGTATGTATGTGTACACACACACACACACACACACACACACACACACACACACCCCATGGAATAAATACCATGCAGCCATAAAAAAGAACGAAATCATATCCTTTGCAGCAACATGGATGGAGCTAGATACCATCATCCTAAGAAAACTGACTCACTAGCCGGACTCGGTGGCTCAGCCTGTAATCCCGCGCCTTTGGGAGGCTGAGGTGAGTGGACTGCCTGAGCCTGCGGGTTCGAGACCCGCCTGGGCAGCGAGACCTCATCTCTACAACACATCAAAAAAATCAGCCGGGCATGGTAGCACATGCCTGTAATTCCGGCTACCTGGAAGGCGGAGGCGGAAGGACCGCCTGAGCCCAGCAGGTCGAGACTGCGGTGGCCGGGAGCGGCCACTGCACTCCAGTCTGGGTGACAGAGTGAGACTCCAACTCAAAAAGAAAAAAGAAAACTGACTCAGAAACAGAAAACCAAACATCTCATGTTCTTATATGTGGGAGCTAAATGGTCACAGAGAAATAATAGACATTGGAGACATCAAGAAGGGGGAAATGGGGAGGGGCTTAGGGTTCAGAAACTATGTACAGAGCACAATGTTCACCCTCTGGGGAATGGGCCACCTGAGACCAATCCCCACCACTTACAACATGTCCATGTAGCGAACGTGTACCCAAATCTAAACAAATAGTATAGCTAAGCCAGGCATGGTGGTTCATGCCTGTAATCTACTTTGGGAGGTTGAGGTGGGAGGATTACTTGAGCCCAGAGTTCGAGATCAGCCTGGGCAACATAGTGAGACCTCATCTCTACAAAAATTAACTGGGTATGGTGGCACTCACCTGTAATCCCAGCTGCTTGGGAGGTTGAGGTGGAAGAACTGTCTGAGCCCTGGAGGTCAAGGTTGAGTTGGACCGTGATTGTACCACTGCATTCCAGCCTGGGTGAGAGTGAGACCCTGACTCAAAACTAAATAAAAAAATAAAAATAAATAAATAAATAAATAAAAGTATACCACATACAATTATGTACAAGTACATAGTACTTGATAATAAATAACTGTCACTGGTTTATGTATTTACTATACTCTACTTTTGGTCATTATTTTAGAGTGTAGTCTTTTTACTTCCAAAAAAAAAGTAACTCTAACACACCCTCAGGTAGGTCCTTCAGGAGGTATTCCATAAGAAGACATTTTTGTGACAGGAGATGACAGCTCCATGCTTGTCATTGCCCCTGAAGACTTTCCAGTGGGACAAGACGTGGAGGAGGAAGACGGTGACATTGACGACCCTGACTCTGAGTAGACCTAGGGCAATGCACGTGCTTGTGTCTTAGTTTTTAAGAAAACAGTTTTAAAAAAGAGAAAGAAAAAAACTTATAGAATAAGGATATGAAGAAAGAAAATATTTTTGTATAGACTGTATAATGTTTATGTTTTAAGCAAAGTGTTGTTACAAAAAAATAAAAAAGTTGTAAAAAATTAAAAAGCTTACAAGATATTAACACAGAAGTTACAGTAGCTAAGATTAATTTATTATTAAAGAGAGATAATGTTTTTATAAATTTAGTGTAACCTAAGTGTCCAGTGTTTATTTTATTTTATTTTATTTTATTTTATTTGAAATTTGAGTTGGAGTCTCACTCAGTCGCCCAGAATGGAGTGCAGTGGCCGCTCCCGGCCACCGCAGCCTCGACCCGCTGGGCTCCGGCGATCCTTCCGCCTCAGCCTTCCGAGTAGCCGGAATTACAGGCGCGCGCTACCACGCCCGGCTGATTTTTGATTTATTGTAGAGATGAGGTCTCGCTGCCCAGGCGGGTCTCGAACCCGCGGGCTCAGGCCATCCACTCACCTCAGCCTCCCAAAGGCGCGGG
>NW_007260263.1:602822-603748 GCF_000164805.1 Carlito syrichta | reverse complement strand
CTCCATTCTGGGCGACTGAGTGAGACTCCAACTCAAAAAAAAAAAAAAAGACTATAGTCATGTACAGTAATGGCTAAGCCTTCACATTCACTCACCACTCACTCTCTGACTCACCCAGAGAAACTTCCAATCCTACGAACTCCATTCATGGTAAGTGCCTAGATAGGTGTGCCATTACTATATCATATTTTTACTGTACGCTTTAATGTTTAGATAAGTTGAGATACACAAGTACTTACTAATGTGTGACAATTGACTGCAGTGTTCAGTACAGGAACATGCTGTCCTGGTTTGTAGCCTAAGAGCAATCGACTACATTATAATGCCTAGGTGTGTAGTAGGCTATGCCATCTAGGTTTGTGTAAGGACAATCTAATATATTTGCACAATGACAAAATTGACAATGGCACATTTCTCAGAATATATTCCTGTTGTTAGGGACACATGAGTTTAGTTAAACAGAGTCCAATTTTTTTTTTTTTTTAGTTGGAGTCTCACTCTTTTCACCCAGGCTGGAGTGCAGTGGCACACTCACAGTCACCGCAGCCTTGACCTGCTGGGTTCAGGTGATCCCTCCACCTTAGCCTTCCAAGTAGCTGGAACTACAGGCATGCGCCACCATGCCTGGCTAAATTTTTGATAAATTGTAGAGATGAGGTCTTGGCAAGTTGCCCAGACTGGTCTCAAATCTGTGGGCTCAGGCAATCCTCTCACCTTGGTCTCCCCAAGGGCCTGGCTTTTTCTTTTCTTTTTTTGAGTCAGAGTCTCACTCTAATCGCCTGAGCTGGAGTGCAAAAGAACCCTCATGGCCACCATAGCCTCCACCTGCTGGGCTCAGGTGATCCTTCAGCCTCAGCTTTTCAAGTAGCTGGAACTACAGGCATGTGTCACCACACCTGGCTAATTTTTTTTTTTTTTTTTTTTTG
>NW_007260263.1:595276-602802 GCF_000164805.1 Carlito syrichta | reverse complement strand
CCTCAGCCTCCCAAAGGCACGGGATTACAGGCTGAGCCACCAAGCCCGGCTATCTGGCTAATTCTAAAATTTATTATAGAAACGAGGTCTCTCCAAGCTCCCCAGTTTAGTCTTGAACCCTTGGGCCAAGGCAATCCTCTTACCTCTACCTCCAAAAGTGCTGGGATTACAGGTGTGAGCCATCATGGCCAGCCTTTGATCAACTTTTTATTTAAATACTTTATGTAAAATTACATTAAAATCTATAACTATTTAAATAAAATGTTTGTTCGTATACCACCTAGGAAACACTGGTAGAGTGGAAATGCATTTGGGTGGAAGGATCAGAAGATTTGGGTTCAAATCTTAGGTTTGCTCTTTGCTGGTCATGTAATGTTGAGGGAGTAACTTCAGTTTCTTTGTCTATGAAATGAAGGCCATGATACACAATTTATAGTGTTGCTATGGTGATAAGTAGTATATGTGCAGTACTCTGAAAAAACTAAAATAATGCACACTACCAGTTATTGTTTTTTGTTTGTTTGTTTGAATCGGAGTCTCACTCTGTCGCTCAGACTGGAGTGCAGTGGCACGCTCCCGGCCATCACAGTCTCGACCTGCTGGGCTCTGGTGATCCTCCTGCGTTAGCCTTCCAAGTAGCCGCAAGGACAGGCGCACGCTACCACGCCCGGCTAATTTTTTATTTATTGTAGAGACGAGGTCTTGCCAAGGTGCCCAGGTGGGTCTTGAACCCGCGGGTTCAGGCAATCCACTCGCCTCGGTCTCCCAAAGTGCTGGGATGACAGGCTGAGCCACCGAGCCCGGCCATTTGTTGTTAGACCAAGAGGAAATTAGTGAAATCATGTCCTTTGCAGCAACATGGATGGAGCCAGAGATCATCATGAACTGACTCATAAGTGAACGAACTCAGAAACAGAAAACCAACACTGCATGTTCACAAAGATGGAAATAATAGACACTGGGGACACCAATAAGGGAGGAGAGGGGATGGGGGTTCGAGTTCAGAAACAACCTATGGGGTACAGTGTTCACTAACTGGGGAATGGGCTACCTGAGACCCCATCCCCACCATTATACAATATGTCTACGTAGCCAACACGCATGTGTACCCCCAGAATCTAAAATTTTAAAGAAATTTCGGAAAAAAGAATGAATGTTTGATGACAGAATAATTAATTTTTCAGAAATCCTTTTACTTCTGGCTATTATCTTATTTAAGATTTGTTTATAACAATACATTTGAATAACTTTTCCCTCGTCAGATTATATTCATTGGAAGTGTGAAGTTTTGGGGTTTTTTTTGAGTTGGAGTCTCACTCTGTCACCCAGGCTAGAGTGCAGTGGCACGCTCACAGACACCACAGCCTCGACCTGCTGGGCTCCGGTGATTCTTCTGCCTCAGCCTTTCTTTTTTTTTTTGAGTTGGAGTCTCACTCGGTCGCCCAGACTGGAGTGCAGTGGCCACTCCTGGTCACCGCAGCCTCGCCTGCTGGGCTCCGGCGATCCTTCCGCCTCAGCCTTCCGAGTAGCCAGAATTACAGGCATGCGCTACCACGCCCGGATGATTTTTTGATTTATTGTAGAGATGAGGTCTCACTGCGCAGGTGGGTCTCGAACCCGTGGGCTCAGGCAATCCACTCACCTCAGCCTCCCAAAGGCGCGGGATTACAGGCTGAGCCACAGAGCCCGGCTGCCTCAGCTTTTCAAGTAGTTGAACTACAGACACACGCCACCACTCCCAGCTTGTTTTTGTGATTTATTGTAGAGATGAGGTCTCACCAAGTTGCCCAGGCTAGTCTCGAACTCGCGGGCTCAGGCAATCCACTCACCTCGGCCTCCCAAAGTGCTGGGATTACAGGTTGAGCAACTGTGCCCAGCCAAGAAGTGTGAGGATTCTTAACCTCTGAACAAAAAAATTAATTGAATACTTAAGAGAAAAAATTCATTTTTTCTCCTAGACTTTATGTCTTTATATAGAAGAAGAAGTTTTCACCTACAAAGAAGAAAAAAGGTTTTCCAAAATAAGAAAAGCCTTCTACTTTGGGCCTTGTAATTTAATGGATAATACTAAGAACTGCTGTTCATTAGACACTTGCCATTTTCAGGGGCAGTCCTCAAAGTGCACGTCCAGTGTGTACTAGTTAATTTAAAACAACATGATGAGGCAGTTATTCCTTTTACCTTGCATTGAAGTGTTGTCGTATCGCTTTGTTTATTGCTCTAGAGAAGCACGAAGGAGACTCCACCTGTTGCTGACACATCTTTTAATGAGGTCATATTTTACAGTTACACTGGATTCAGCCAGTGACGGGGATTCTTTCCTGGCTGGCTCAGACAGATCTCAGGCCACACTGCCAGAGGACTGTCTCCTGTCATGTGCTGCCGCTTGCATCCCACATGCTTCTCCGGTGGATTTGGCTCCATCTTATTTCATTGGTGCCAGAGGAATCTATCTCGTCATGCATTGCCCTTGATGCCCTGGAAGCAAGTCCTCGAGAGTTTTCTGAACACTCTGGCTCTCCGAAAGGTTTTCAGAAAGGGGAACACAGCCTGGGGCCTGCACTTGGCTCCTATCCCAAGAGTCCTCTGGAGGTATAAGGATGGGAAGGAGAGCCTTGTCCTTTTTTTTTTGGAGTCAGAATCTCACTGTCTCCCAGGCTGGAGTGCAGTGGCACACTCACGGCCACCACAGCCTCGACCTGCTGTGCTTGGGCGATCCTTCTGCCTCAGCCTTCCAGGTAGGTGGAACTACAGATGCACGCCACCATGCCTGCCTGGTTTTTGGTGATTTATTGTAGAGACGGGCTCTCACCAAAGTTGCCCACGCTGGTCTCGAATCCTCAGGCTCAGGCAATCCTCTCACCTTGGCCTCCCAAAGTGCAGGAATTACAAACTGAACCACCACGCCCAGCGTTTTTTTTTTTTAGTTGAAGTCTGTCTTGTCCAGGCTGGAGGACAGTGGCATAATCATAGCTCACCACAGCCTCAATTTTCTAGGCTCAGGTAATCCTTCCACCTCAGCCTTCCAAGTAGCTGGAACTACAGGCAACACCACTATGCCTGGCTAAATTTTTGCTTTATTGTAGAGCCCAGGTCTCGCCATGTTGTCCAGGTTGGTCTCAAACTCCTGGGCTCAGACAATCCTCTCGCTTCTGCCTCCCAAAGTGCTGGGATTATAGATGTGAGCCACCGAGCCTGGCCAAGCAAGCTTATTCTAAATTTCAAAGTAAAAAAACAAAACAAAACAAAGTTTAGGGTAAACTTTCAGTTGGAGATCGGTTATATATATGAAATCTTAACTTTTTAAGAAATTCCTAGAGTGGATTGCCTGAGCCCGCGGGTTCGAGACCCACCTGGGCAACTTGGTGAGCTCTCATCTCTACAATAAATAAAAAAAATTAGCCGGGCGTGGTAGCGCTCACCTGTAGTTCCAGCTACTTGGAAGGCTGAGGTGGAAGGATCGCTGGAGCCCAACAAGTCGAGGCTGCAGTGGCCAGGAGTGTTGCCACTGTCCTCCAGCCTGGGCGACAGAGTGAGACTCCAACTCAAAAAAAAAGAAATTCCTAGGGAAAAGATAAGATACACTTATCTCTATAATATTAAATTACAAATGATTTTAAAAGTACTTTTATGAGTTTTCTGAATTTTCTATAATGACCATGCATTATTTTATGAGAAAAGTCTGTTAGTAAAAGAAGAGAAGTAGGGTCCGAGTACAGGGGCTCATACCTATAATCCCAGCACCTTGAGAGACCAAGGCAGGAGGATCACTTAGGGCCAGGAATTCAAGACAGCTTGGGCAACATAGTAAGACCCTGTCTACACACACACACACACACACACACACACACACACACACACACACACACAGAGAGAGAAGTAGGAAGGATGGTTGAATGGAAGACAGGGTCAAGTACAGCTTTTCAAGTTTACTTTCTTAGGGGTTTCTAGGAGGGTCACAGTAAATTATTATCTTGTCAGTCATAGTTATCCATTGTGATTCTCATGTTATGTGCTTAGCTGTCATTTTAGAACTAAGCCCTAAGAGTGACCCATATACCTCTTCCCATTGATATCACCCTCTTCTGATTCCCACACAAATGACACAAACTATATCAATTACATGCCTCAATTGTCTAGTTTCATGTGCTTACATTTAAAAAAAATTTCCTTGTAGACTGCCTATGTGCTTAAATACTATCTTGCTAACTAGCTTATAAATTTGTCTATAACATGTTATGGCTTGAATTCCTGTTCATTCACCTATGGTACCAAACACATAACCTAACCAATCACATGGTTTTATATTTCATAATTAAAAAAATTCAATTTTATTATACAGGAATAGACATGAATATTTAGTGGTTTTGTTTTGTTTTGTTTTGTTTTTTTGAATCAGGATCTCACCCTATCACTCAGGCTGGAGTGCAGTGGCATGCTCATGGCCACCGCAGCCTCAACCTGCTGGGCTCAGGCCATCCTTCCGCCTCAACCTTCCTAGTAGCTAGAACTATAGACACATGCCACCAAGCTCAGCTAATTTTTTTGATTTAGTGTAGAGATGAGGTCTCGCCAAGTTCCCCGAGCTGGTCTCGAACCTGCAGGCTTAGGCAATCCACTCGCCTCGGCCTCCCAAAGTGCTGGGATTACAGGCTGAGCCACCGTACCCGGCCTATTCAGTGATTTTTAAAGAGAAACTAAAGGATGCCTAATAACTCTTAAAGACTACATTCACATAAACTACATAGCAATATGATAGGTTTCTAATATTCCATAAGACCTCCCCCATGAGGCAGCCCAGGAAGATACCGGCTTCATTTACTCAAGTTATGCTGATCAATTGATGGGAAGTTGACATTAATTCCTTATTGCTATGTAACTACATACCTGTATTTTTTTTTTTTTTTTTTTGAGTTGGAGTCTCACTCTGTCGCCCAGACTGGAGTGCTGTGGCCGCTCCCGGCCACCGCAGCCTCGACCCGCTGGGCTCCGGTGATCCTTCCGCCTCAGCCTTCCAAGTAGCTGGAACTACAGGCGTGCGCTACCACGCCCGGCTAATTTTTGATTTATTGTAGAGATGAGGTCTCGCCAAGTTGCCCAGATGGGTCTCGAACCTGCGGCCTCAGGCAATCCACTCACCTCAGTCTCCCAAAGGCGCGGGATTACAGGCTGAGCCACTGAGCCCAGCTGACCAAGTCCTTTTCACTACACACCCCCATCCTCTCATCCTGGAGTCTGGGTACCTGTGAAGATTCTTACCTGCACAGGGCCTTTCAGCTACTGAAAGAAGCAGCAATGGAGGGAATTTTTTTCTTTTTTTTTTGAGTTGAAGTCTCACTCTGTCGCCCAGGCTGGAGTGCAGTGGCACGCTCCTGGCCATCGTAGCCTCGACTGGTGGGCTCTGGCAAACCTTCCACCTCAGCCTTCCAAGTAGCTGGAACTACAGGTGCGCGCTACCACACCCGGCTAATTTTTGACTCATTGTAGAGACGAAGTCTCATCAAGTTGCCCGAGCTGGTTTCGAAGACTCAGGCTCAGGCAATCCACTCGCCTCGGCCTCCCAAAGTGCTGGGATTATAGACTGTGCCACTGAGCCCTGCCAACAGAAGGAATTTTAATGAAGACATTTAATAATATATTCTATGTCTCTGGAACCCAAGACCCCCATATAACGTGTTTATTAGTTACTAATGACTGTTATAACAAATTGTTGTGAACTGAATGGTTCAAAACATGACAAGTGTGCTGGCTTACAGGTCTGGATGTCAGAAGTCTGAAATAGGTTGCTGGGTTGCGTTCCGTTGGGAGGCTCCAGGAAGAATCTGTTTCTTTGCCCTTTCTAGTTTCTAGAGGTCACTTGCTTTCCTTAGCCCATTTCCTCCTCTGTCTTCAAAAGCAAAAGTGTTGCATCTTCTCTCTTTTTTTTTTTTTTAAGTTGGAGTCTCACTCTGTTACCCAGGCTAAAGTGCAGTGGCACGCTCATGGCCACCCCAGTGTTGACCTGCTGGGCTCCATTGATCCTTCCGCCTCAGCCTTTCAAGTAACTGGAACTATAGGCGTGTGCCTGGCTGATTTTTTAAAAATTTTTTATTGTACAGACGAGGTCTCGCCAAGTTGCCTGGGCTGGTCTTGAGCCCTCGGGCTTAGGCCATCCACACACCTTGGCCTCCCAAAGTGCTAGAATTACAGGCTGAGCCACCAGGCCCAACCACATCTTCTCTTCTTTTCGAGCTTCTGCCTCTTTCTTTCTTCTATTTTTTTTCCTGCCTCTTTCTTATAAGGATTCTTTGATTAGGCCTATCAGATAATCTGTAATCATCCCCATCCAAATTAAATGAAAGATCCTTAATTATCTGGGCATGATGGCACATGCCTGTAGTTCTAGTTACTCAGGATGCTGAGGCGGAAGGATCTCCTGAGCCCGGGAGGTTGAGGCTGCAGTGAGCTGTGATCGTCAACACACCAGAGCCTGGGTGACCGAGTAAGACTCAGACTCAAAAAAAAAAAAAAAAGCTGAGTATGGTGATACATGCCTGTAGTTCCACATACTCTGGAGGCTGAGGCGGAAGGATCCCCTGAGCCCAGAAGGTTGAGGCTGACATAAGCCATGATCCTGCCACTGCCCTCCAGATTGGGTGACAGAGTAATACCCTGACTCAAAAAAAAAAAAAACGAAAAGAAAAAACTACAAATGGCATGGAATAACTGACAAAGCCGTCTGTTTCCTATTACCTAGCTGACAGAAGAGGCCTCCCCTCCTGGATCTGGAACCAGCTCCTTCCTCTCTGTTATCTGTGAATAGGGCGTTCAGGGCAATAAATCACTCTATGGTTTTCTTTCGCCCCTATTGACCCACAGAGGCCCGTTTCACACTCAGTGAATTCAGTATATATCAGTCAGCTTGTAAGGAATGTAACTGTCACTGAAGGAACGAAGTAATTTTACACTCTCTTTCTAAAGCAAACAAACCTGGACAGCACCACGAACCGCCACCCTGAGTCCAGGCGTGAAGGCAGCCCCCTCGCTATGAAAGTGAACTTTGTGAGAAGGAAAGGCAGTGTTTCTTTTGGAAGTTCACTAGGGCCCTCTCAGCTAACTTTGATCCCTTTTTTCTGGCACCCTGGCTCCCGAAACCACCCTCTGCTGCCCATTCAGAGGATGAAACTCTCCAGCGATTTGTTATGCTTGATTTGAAGTGCCAGGGATGCCTAGATGGCATGCGTGACCCAGGACAGCCACATGGGGTTGGCCTATGGGATAATTCATAGGGATGATCGCCCCTTGTCACCCTCTGAGGTTTTGTGTAAATAAAATCAGGTTAAAATGAATCTGCAGAGCCTTAGGGTGGCAGTAGGTGGAGAGAGCGAAGGGACCCACTGTAGTTCCATGTGATAAGAGTGAAGGATATATATATATTTTTTGTTGTTGTTGTTGTTGTTGTTTTTGAGTCGGAGTCTCACTCTGTTGACCAGACTGGAGTGCAGTGGCCGCTCCCGGCCACCGCAGCCTTGACCTGCTGGGCTCCG
>NW_007260263.1:584367-595256 GCF_000164805.1 Carlito syrichta | reverse complement strand
AGAGATGAGGTCTTGCCTGCCCAGGCGGGTCTCGAACCCACGGGCTCAGGCAATCCATTCACCTCAGCCTCCCAAAGCTGCAGCATTACAGGCTGAGCCACCGAGCCCGGCTCGAGTGAAGGATATATTAAAGGTTGGTTGTACTAGTGGAAGCCTCGGGTCCTATGTGGCACTGGCTAGACCAGTCCTTCCCCTGCCTGCCTACTTAAGACATTGCCCAGGGCCAGACGCGGTAGCTCATGCCTGTAATCCCGGCACTTTGGAAGGTGGAGGTGAGAGGATTGCCTGAGCTCAGGGGTTTGAGACCAGCCTGAGCAACATGGCGAGATCTTGTCTCTACAATAAATCATAAAATTAGCCAGGCATGGTGACATACATCTGTAGTTCCAGCTACTTGGAAGGCTGATGCAGAAGGATCGCCTGAGCCCAGCAGGTCGAGGTTGTGGTGGCTGTGAGCGTGCCACTGCACTCCAGGCTGGGCGACAGAGTGAGACTCTGACTCAAAACAAGAAAAAAAAGACACTGCCCAGATACCTGGTTTCAACGTTTGAGGCCTAGAAAAATTTCCAAAACTCGGTACAGATGGCTAAATGCAGACCCGGCTTTCAAAGCATGAGAAAAGAAGAAAAAATAACCCTTAGGTCTAAAGACTCTCTCACTCTCCCTAGGGATGATCAACTCATCTTTTTTCTTTCATTTTTTTTCTTTTCTTACTTAATTCTCCGTTCAGGAGAAGAACAATGACTTAATGGGTGACACCGAAAAAGAACAGCATTAGACACCAACAGTCTCTGGCGCTCTGATTAGTGGTTGCTGCTGCCTGTCATAATACATCAGAGAAGCAGCAACCCATCTGTTCCAAATTGATACAGTAGAGGCTCAGCAAGAAGTGTTTATCCAGATTGTGAGGGGGAGTGTCTGCATTTTACGGCATTTTGACATGTGTGCCCGCATGCTAAAAGATGTCAGATGCCAGCTTTCTACCTAGCTGGGTATCGTGTAACATCTGTCACCACAGAAGCTAAGAGTTTTGACAAGTGGGCTGTTTTAGCACGAAAATGTCCAAGTGGGAGGAAGAATATCCTCTGCTGAAAGTTAAATGCCACTTCAAATCTACAACGCCACTTAGACTAGTCTAGGCTGAGGATATAATAGGAAACGGAATCAAACCCCCTCTCCAACCCACAAAACAAATTGCTCTAACACTCTGCGTTGGCGCTACCCGGGCACTTCTCACTAGTGGTAATTAGCAGCACATACATGCTAATGACTAATTACCTTGGCCTGTGTAGACATTCGGGGAACCTAAGTAACCTATTATCCAAAAGGCTGACTTATCAGATACGTAGAGAGTAAAGGTTTTTTTCTTTCAGTAACTCCTGGGTTGGAGGAGGGAAAGCGAGGGGGAGGCTGTAGAGGTGACAGGGAAGGTATGTGAATAAATTCATGGTATTTAGATTTTAGGAGGTAGAGCTGGGCAATTGTCAGCCTCTGTATGCTAATGTCTCTGAAAATAAATTTAATTCAGGGAGGCATACAAAGTCTCAGGATGCATTTACTTGAAGGTCTGTTTTTCCTCCAGACGCTCTGTTGTCAGAAAGTGTGATACCCAAAACTTATGCAGGAACATCTGGTATCCTTAATAAAACATGTCAGATAAATGGGTGACTTCTGGGCAGCATATGTGAATAGGAGGGGAAATAAATAATTCACTTTTCTGGAAAAAATATCAAGGTCAAAGAGATGACTCTTCATAACAAGGTGTTAAAGAAGTGTCACAAGAATAGGGCCCTGCCTGCTAAGCTCCCCTTACTGGGTCCTTGAGAGAGAAGCAGTGTAGGTTCCCGATTTTCTATGTAAGTCGGGGCTTAGGGACAGTGATGTAGTTAATAAAATGGGCCAGATAACTTATTTTGAAGTTGCATTGGCCAACCAAGCACAGTTTTAAATATTTATTTTTTAATTTTCTTTTTTTGTTTGTTTGTTTTTTAAATAAAGATAAGGTCTCACTATGTTGCTTGGTATGGTCTTGAATTCCTGGGCTCAAGCCAATCCTCCTGTCTCGGCTTCCCAAACTGCTGGGATTATATGTGTGAGCCACTGCGCCTGGCCACAAGCACTGTTTTTTTAAAAAAAATTTAGTTCATGACCTGCCTGGGCAACTTGGCAAGACTTCGTCTCTACAATAAATCCAAAATTAGCCGGGTGTGGTAGCGCGCGCCTGTAGTTCCAGCTACATGGAAGGCTGAGGCTGAAGGATCGTTGGAGCCCAGCAGGTTGAGGCTGTGGTGACCGGGAGCGAACACTGCACTCCAGTCTAGACGACAGAGTGAGACTCCAGCTCAAAAAATAAAAATAAAAAGTAATAACAATTTAATTTAATTTTACTTTTTTTTTTAAGGGGAGAGCATGAACGCAGTACCCCACTGCCACAAATTATGCAGCTGAGCTTCCTGCATTGGGGAAATTGCAGAAGTCAGCACACCCGGAGTACAATGGGTGAGCCTCGTCCTGGGAAAGCCGCCTTCGTGATCATGGTATCTCCCCTGCCAGGTAAGTATTTTTATTTTTATTTTTAGAGTTGGAGTCTCACTCTGTCGTCTAGGTTGGAGTGTAGTGGCATGCTCACAGCCACCGCAGCCTCGACCTGCTGGGCTCAGGTGATCCTTCCGCCTCAGCCTTCCAAGTAACTGGAACTACAGGCATGTGCCACCATGCCCAGTTACATGAGCACAGTTTTGACTTGCAGGTTTGTTTGGTTTTGGGAAAAGGGAGATTATAGAGAACTAGAGTCCCACAAAGTGACCCCCTGAAACTGATATTGGTGGGAGGGAAAGTGATTCTTTGAAAATTTTTATTCCCTATTGGTCTTCTTCATCTACCTGGTGTGACGAATTTTTCTTAGAAACCAGGAGAGCTTGAAAATATACCAACTAATCCTACCTAAATTTAAACATTGCATTTCAAACTTTGTTGATTTGTATTATATAACAGATGCATGATCTTTTCTGTTGAATAGAATGAAGCTTAGCTTTTTAAAATACTATTTTCAGTCCTTAAGAAGGGTTAAAATGGTTACCTGACATGAAATTTCATAAATATTATCTTCTTCAATTCTATCCAAGCATTAAAAAATTTCATAGCACACATTTTACTTATTCACAGAATCTTCTCGTTTTACCTTGACTACATTGTTAAAAGAAGAATCTAGAATCTTAAATCAAAAATACTATATTCTGGCTGGGCATGGTGGCTCACACCTGTAATCCTAGCACTTTGGGAGGCCAAGGTAGGAGGATGGCTTGAGCCCAGGAGTTCAAGACCAGCCTGAGCAACATAGGGAGACCTTGTCTCTATAAAAAAATCAAAAAATTAGTTGGTAGCATGCTGGAGTGTGCTTGTAGTTCCATGTTACTTGGGAGGTTGAGGCTGAAGGATCACCTAAGCCCAGCAGGTCGAGGCTGCGGAGAGCTGTGATTGTGCCATTGCACTCCAGCTTGGGCGACAGAGTGAGACTGAGACTCAAAATAAGTAAATAAATGAATACAACAATAAAGTGTAACTGTATTTTGACAATGTCAACCAAATAATTTATCACTTCTGAGGCCCTGGTTGCAATCAAACTAAGAAGATAAGTGAATATCAGCAGACTCCTAAAAGTCAGAGATTACTTCAAAACTCTAGGATGGCTTAGAAATGACCATGGATCTCACTGTAGGTGAGTCTCATCACAAACGCTAGGGCCAATTAGAGATGGGACAGCCGGGCTCGGTGGCTCAGCCTGTCATCCCGCATCTTTGGGAGGCTGAGGTGAGTGGATTGCCTGAGTCCGCAGGTTCGAGACCCACCTGGGCAGTGAGACCTCATCTCTACAATAAATCAAAAAATCAGCCGTGCGTGGTAGCGTGTGCCTGTAATTCTGGTACTCGGAAGGCTGAGGCGGAAGGATCGCCGGAGCCCAGCAGGTCAAGGCTGCTGGCCGGGAGCGGCCACTGCACTCCAGTCTGGGCGACCGAGTGAGACTCCAACTAAAAAAAAAAAAAAAATAGAGATGGGACAACGGGCTAGTACCCTTTCATAGAGGTAGTGTGTACATATCTACTCACTGTTTCTTTTGAGGGAAAATAAGAGTAAGGAAATGGTAGAAAAGGTGAACCACTGGAAGGTATACCAAGTCTCACTTTGGCTATTTCCGGTAATTCAGTGATAGTCTCAAGCTTGCATACCCATCAAAACATGGACCGTGAATCCAACAAGACCTGTTTTCCTTAACAGGCTGGGGTTTATTTATATAAATCGAAGAAATGGCCGGGCACAGTGGCTCACACCTGTAATCCTAGCACTTTGGGAGGCCAAGGCAAAAGGATTGCTTGAGCCTTGGAGTTCAAGACCAGCCAGAATGAGACTCCAACTCAAAAACACACACACAGCCGGGCTCGGTGTCTCAGCCTGTAATCCCGTGCCTTTGGGAGGCTGAGGCAGAAGGATCGCCAGAGCCCAGCAGGTCGAGGCTGCGGTGGCCGGGAGTGGCCACTGCACTCCAGTCTGGGTGACAGAGTGAGAGACCAACTCAAAAAAACAAACACACACACACACACACACACAAAACAAAAAATGAAAAAATAAAAAAATTATAAAAAACAAAATAAGAGGCAGGGGGACCCTTGGAACTTGTATCTACAAATGTGTGTACACACATACACTATATATATAGAGATAGATAGATAGATAGACAGATAGATAAGATGAGAAGATTCTGTGAGTTAGTAATATAGTGAATATATAAAGGCAGGGGGTCCTAAACCCAAGGACCCCTTTTTCTTGCTTAGGAGAATAGTTCTTTAACCACATCTTCTATGAGAGAAATACTGGCAAGTACAGTTTTCTCTATTTACACTTTCAGCAATGTTTTAATACTCAGCAACATTTTTACACCCGTTAAAGTTTGACACCTAAATAATTGCCATCTGGCCCACCTCCTAATCTTGTTCTTGTCCACACACATCCCTCCCTGGTTCTTAGTGCCTGTTCAAATGAAGTATTTTGCCAGCTGAGGAAGCACAAGTATTTTAAAGTTTAAAAAAAAATTTCTTTTGGCTGGGCACGGTGGCTCAGCCTGTAATCCCAACCCTTCAGGAGGCCAAGGCAAGATGATTGCCTGAGCCCGAGGGTTGAGACCAGCCTGGGTAATTTGGTGAGGCCTTGTCTCTACAATAAATCACAAAAGTAGCCAGGCATGGTGGCGTGCCTCTGTAGTTCCAGTTACTTGGAAGGCTGAGGTGGAAGGATCGCCTAGGTCCAGCAGGTCGAGGCCACTGCAGCCTGGGCCACCATGCCTGGTTAATTTTTTAATTTACTATAAAGATGAGGTCTTGCCAGCTTGCCCAGGCTGGTCTCAAACCCAAGGGCTCAGGCAATCCTCTCACCTCGACCTCCCAAAGTGCTAGGATTATAGGCATGAGTCACTACACCCAGCCAATTTCTTCCATCTTTTTTTTTTTTTTTTTTGATTCGGAGTCCCACTCTGTCGCCCGGACTGGAATGCAGTGGCCGCTCCCGGCCACCGCAGCCTCGACCTGCTGGGCTCTGGCGATCCTTCCGCCTCAGCCTTCCAAGTAGCTGGAACTACAGGCGTGCGCTACCACGCCCGGCTAGTTTTTTGATTTATTGTAGAGATGAGGTCTTGCCAAGTTGCCCAGGCGGGTCTCGAACCCGCGGGTTCAGGCAATTCACTCACCTCGGCCTCCCAAGGCACAGAATTACAGGCTGAGCCACCAAGCCCGGCCCTCTTCCATCTTTATTGTTGCAGTAACACATCACCACAAATTTAAAAACAATGTACATTTATTATCATAGTCTTAAAGGTTAGAATTCCGAAATGAGTCTCAGCTAAAATAAAAGCTTTGGCAGGGCTGCATTCTATCCAGGAGTTCTAGGGAAGCATCCCCTTCATTTTCCAGTTTGTAGAGGCTGCCCATCTTTGGAGTCAGCCATGGCTGACCTAGTCTGTCTCCCATCACTCAGACTCAGTTCTGCCTCCATTTAAGTGCCTTGTGTGATCACTCTTGTGATCACATCGGGCCCACCTGGATAATCCAGGCTAATCTCCCCACCATAAGATCAGCTCATTAGCAACCTTTATTCCATCTGTTACCCTGATTCCCCTTTGCCATGTGATATAACATATTCACAGTTTCTGGGAATTGGAATGTAGCCATCATTGTGAGGCTATTATTCTGCCTATCACGCCAGCTTACTCACCTGGATACTGAAAAGTTTAGCATATTGTCTTTTTTGGGATTTATTCTTGTCGACTTACTAGAGTTCTTGGCTTGTTTTCCGAAGAATTCCACAGTGGGGGTTCAGTCTTACAAGGGAATTGGCAGTTGGGAAAAAAAAAATGAAATTGATAGGCTCATCCAGTTCCCCAGAGTTCACTCATATGCTCCAGGGAGAAGACTGAAAATGACAGACCAGACCAGGTACAGTGGCTCATGCCTATAATCCCAGCACTTTGGGAGGTCGAGGTGAGAGGATTGCCTGAGCCCACGAGTTCAAGACCAGCCTGGTGAGACGTTGTCTCTACAATAAGTCAAAAAATTAGCTGGGCATGGTGGCATGTGCCTGTAGTTCCAGCTACTTGGAAGGTTGAGGCGGAAGGATCGCCGGAGCCCAGCAGGTCAAGGCTGCGTGGTCATGAGCATGCCACTGTACTTCAGCCTAGGCAACAGAGTGAGATGACTCCAACTCAAAAAAAGAAAAGAAAAAAAGAAAATGACAGACCAGAAGACTAAAGTAAATATCATTGTCTACTATGACTTATTCCATTGCTAGATATGAACTAAGCAAGCTATTACATTTAAGTCACTTCAGTGTGTGATTCAATAAAAAGAAATATGGAGAGAATACCCGGTGTTTTGCACTGAGGTCCTTGTGTGACTTTCCATCATGTAGGGGTATATGAGACAAAAGATACTACACAAGGTGAATTGAGGTCATGTCGTAATGGGTATACCAACAGTGCAACAGGATGCAAAGAACACAAGAGGAGATGGGCTGGGAGCAGTGGCCCACGCCTGTAATCCTAACACTTCGGAAGGTTGAGGTGGAAGGATTGCCTGAGCCCAGGAGATGAAGACCAGCCTGGGCAACATAGTAAGACTTCATCTCTACAAAAATTCAAAAAAGAAAAAGAAATTAGCTGGGTATGGTAGTGTATGCCTGTAGTCCTAGCTTCTTGGGAGGCTGAGGTGGAAGGATGGCCTGAGCCCAGGAGTTGAGGCTGTAGTGAGCTGTGATTGTGCCACTGCCTTCCAAGTAGCTGGAACTACAGGCACGCACCACCATGTCCAGCTAATTTTTTGGCTTATTGTAGAGACAAGGTCTCGCCAGGCTGGTCTTCAACTCGTAGGCTCAAAAAAAAAAAAAAAAAAAAGAGAAAGAGAGATGAGAAAGGAATGGTTACATTTGAGATGGTTGAAGGTAGACTAAGGTGTCAAGCAGGGGGGTTGTAGGAACAAAGATTTGTCACTTGAGTACTTGGAGATGCCTGCTTTATTTCCAATTGCAACAAATCTACCTAAATCAGTGCTTTATACTTTTGTTACTTTTGACATTTTGGACCAAAAATTACTTGTTGAGGGGGGCAGTGCTGTGCATTATACAATGTTTAGCAGCATCTCTTGCCTTGATCTGCTAGATCCTAGTAGCACACTGTGATCCATCTCCCAGTTTTGACAACCCAAAGTAGCTCCAAATATTGCTAAATGTCCCTTGAGGGGCAAATTGTCTGTCTCCATTTCGAACCATTGATCTAGATTCAGTTTTACTTATTTATTTACTTTTTGAGTCAGAGTCGACTGTTGCCCAGAGTACAGTGGCATGATCACGGCTCACTGCAGCCTGAACCCCCTGGGCTCAGGCAATCCTTCTACCTCAGCCTCCCAAGAAGCTAGGACAACAGGTGCACATCACCATACCCAGCTAATTTTTTTTTTTTTTGAATTGGAGTCTTACTCTGTCGCCCATGCTGGAGTACACTGACACTCTCATGGCCACTGCAGCCTCGACCTGCTGGGCTCAGGCATTCCTACCACTTCAGTCTTCCAAGTAGCCAGAACTACAGGCGAGTGCCACCATGCCTGGCTAATTTTTTAATTTATTGTAGAGATGAGGTCTCACCAGCTTGCTCGGGCTGGTCTCAAATCCATGGGCTCAGGCAATCCTCCCACCTCAGCCTCCCAAAATGTTGAGATTACAGATGTGAGCCACCGCACCTAACCCCCAGTTTTAATTTTTATCTCAGATTATGATTTAAGACCAATCTTAAACTAAAAGCTAAATTGGGGATAGCTGTGGATTGACAGAGCTATAGAGACTTGTTTAAGGAGCTGTGTTTCTTTAGATACTGTCTAGACAATCCAAAATTTAATGAGTAGAAGTAGCCAGGCATGGTGACTCAAGCCTGTAATCCCAGCAATTTGGGAAGCAGAGGCGAGAGAATTGCCTGAGCTCAGGGATTCGAGACCAGCCAGGGCAACATGGGGAGACCTTGTCTCTACCATAAATCAAAAAATTAGTCAGGCATGGTGGCACATGCCTATGGTTCCAGCTACTTGGAAGGCTGAGGCAGAAGGATCATCTGAGCCAGTAGGTCAAGGCTGTGGTGGCTGTGAGCGTGCCATTGCACTCCAACGTGGGCGACAGAATGAGACTCCAACTCAAAATATAAAGATTAAAAAAAAAAAAAAAGAGTAGACACTCTGAGAATATACAATTATTATCTATGGCAATTCAGCAAGTCCAGAGCACTCCTATTCTGGAGATATGGGCGTTACTTTTAAAATAAAAAGCCACCACTGCCAAGGGCAAAGCCCACTCAGTTGCCGTTTTCAAGGGACATGTCTGATGATCCCATATGATAGCAGAATCTTCCCTTGAATCTTTTCACACTTCAAGAACTTTCACAGAATTGTTTCCTTTGAACTTCAAATAATAGTATATATCCTGTCCAAAATATCCCAGGTTAACTTGCTTTGTGTTTGTTTTTGAGTCAGGGTTTCACTGTGAAGTGCAGGAGTGCAGTGGTACAACCCACAGTTCACTACAACCTTGACCTTCTGGGCTAAAGTGATCCTTCAGACTTAGACTTCTCATTAGTTGGGACTACAGCCGTGCCCCACCATACCTGGTTGATTTTTTGATTTTTTTGTAGAGAAGAGGTCTCGTTATGTTGCCCAGTCTGGTCTTGAACTTCTGGCCTCAAGCAATACACTTGCCTTGGCCTCCCAAAGTGCTGGGAATACAGGCATGAGCCACAGAACCCAGCTGACATTTTTTATACATAATCTTTTACTTGGAAATATTCACGTTGGAAACATTTGACTTTGTTTCAAAAGAATCTGTTTTTTTATGATCAGTGAATGTGTATCCTCACCTCCTTCCTAATTATTACCTTGTATCCCTCTGGTTAGCCCAAAGGTAGTAACTATGTCACTACTCATTCAGAAGTGAAGTGGCAGTCAGGGATGGAAAAAGACTAGGGTGAGGGAAGGGTTGGGATTATCTGTTGCACATTTGCTTATTTTAAAAATAGTAAAACAGGGACCAGGTACGGTGGCTCACGTCTGTAATCCTGGCACTTTGGGAGGCTGAAGCAAGAGGATTGCCTGAGTCCAGGAGTTCAAGACCAGCCTGGGCAACATAGTGAGGCCTTGTCTCTACAATAAATCAAATCAAGCCGGGCTCGGTGGCTCAGCCTGTAATCCTGCGCATTTGGGAGGCCGAGGTGAGTGGATTGCCTGAGCCCGCGGGTTCAAGACCCGCCTGGGCAGCGAGACCTCATCTCTACAATAAATAATAATAAAAAAAAATCAGCCAGGCCTGGTAGCGCATGCCTGTAATTCCAGCTACTCGGAAGGCTGAGGTGGAAGGATCGCCGGAGGCCAGCACGTCGAGGCTGCGGTGGCCAGGAGCGGCCACTGCACTCCAGTCTGGGCAACAGAGTGAGACTCCAATTAAAAAAATAATAATAATAATAAATCAAATCAGCTACTTGGTAGGCTGAGGCAGGAGGATGGCCTGAACCCAAGAGGTGGAGGTTTTGGGGAGCTGTGATTGTGCCTCTGCACTCCAGCCTGGGCAACAGAGTGAGACCCCAGCTCAAAAAATAAAAATAAATAAAAACATTCCAGTTCAGTCTCCTTGTGGACACTGTTGGTGTCCTGCCCAAATTCCTTCCATCCCTATCACCACCTCTGTCCATCCCCCAGCTTTGCCGGTACCTGTAACTGAAAGAGGGTTGTCAATTACCAGAGGAGCTGCCTAGCCTACAGGGATAAGAACTGCTACAAGTCAAGTCCAGGGTGACCAGCAGATGACACTGACTGGTGTGGGGGTACAAAATCCCAGCTACTTGTCCTCAGGTGGACAAACTCTGAGGTGTAATTGTCACTCCAGAGCTCCTCTTAGGGTCTGAACAAATAGAGGGTTGCTCTTGAAACAGTTCCCCCTCCTGGCTTCTTACTCTTCCCTGCTGTTTCTCCCCTCTCCTCTGTGTTTCTTCTAGCATCATTTCCCTTAAAAATCACTCGAACTCAGCTGGACGCGGTGGCTCAGCCTGTAATCCCAGCACTTTGGGAGGCCGAGGCAAGTGGATTGTCTGGGCTTGAGGGTTCCAGACCAGCCCGGGGAATTTGGCGAGACCTTGTCTCTACAATAAATCCAAAATTAGTGAGGCGTGGTAGCGTGCACCTGTAGTTCCAGCTACTTGGAAGGCTGAGGCAGAACGATCTCCGGAGTCCAGCAGTTGATGCTGGGATGGTCATGAGTGTGCAGTGGCACTTCAGCCTGCGCAACAGAGTGAGATTCCAACTCAAAAAAAAAAAAAA
>NW_007260263.1:572511-583605 GCF_000164805.1 Carlito syrichta | reverse complement strand
TTATTGTAGAGATGAGGTCTTGCCAAGTTGCCCAGGTGGGTCTTGAACCCACGGGCTCAGGCAATCCACTCACCTCAGCCTCCCAAAGGAACGGGGTTACAGGCTGAGTCACCTAGCCCGGCTGCTTGGCTTCTTGGTGTTCCCATTGTCTGTGATATTTTCAGCCCCTCAGCTCCCGCTGCTCCCCGGGTCGGGGTAAGGTCCTCTTGCGTGCTCTTCCAATAACCGATCCAATCACCTTCTTTGCATTTACCCCATGATATTACAATTCTCTTTTTGATTATCTCCACAACTAGATAGTGAGATCCTTAAAAGCAGGGACCCTCAGCAATTTGGGAGGCCAAGGTGAGAGGATTTCCTGAGCCCACGGGTTTGAGACCAACCTGGGCAACTTGGCAAGACCTTATCTGTACAATAAATCAAAAAAATTAGCCAGGCATGGCGTGTGCCTGTAGTTCCAGCTACTTGGAAGCTGAGGTGGAAGAATCGCCTGAGACCAGCAGGTCGAGGCTATGGTGGCCGGGAGCATGTCACTGCCCTCCAGCCTGGGCCATAGAGTGAGACTCCAATTCAAGAAGAAAACAAAAATAAAGGTCCGGGCGCGTGCCTATAATCCCAGCACTTTGGGAAGTCAAGGTGAGAGGACTGCCTAAGCCCATGGGTTCAAGACCAGCCCAGGCAAAATTGGCGAGATCTCATCTCTGCAGTAAATCAAGAAATTAGTAGGGTGCAGTGGTGCGTGCCTGTAGTTCCAGCTACTTGGAAGGCTGAGGCGGAAGGTTCGCCTAAGTCCAGCAGGTAGAGAGAGACTGCAGTGGCCATGAGCATGCCACTGCACTCCAGCCTGGGTGACAGAGTGAGACGCCAACTCAAAAACAAAACAAAACAAAAACAACAAAAAAAGCAGGGGCCATGTCTTCATCCTTTTAAAGTTCTCACTAGCTATCATCATGCCTAGCATGTCTTGTCATTAAAGGGTTTTATTTATTTATTTATTTGCTTACTTTCTAAAATTAAGGTCTCACTCTGTTGCCCAGGTTAGAGTGCAGTGGAACAATCAAAGTTCACTGCAACACTGCAAAGGCTCAGTGCAGCCTTGACTTCCCGGGCTCAGGCGATCCTTTCACCTCAGCCTCCTGAGTAGCTGGGACTACGAGCACGCGCCACCACCCTGGCTAGTTTTCTGATTTTTCTTTGTTATTGTAGAGACGAGGTTTCACTTTGTTGCCTAAACCGGTTTTAAACTCCTGGGTTTAAGCGATCCTCCTACCTTGGCCTTCCAAAGTGCTGGAATTACAGGTGTGAGCCACCGCACCTGTCCTAAGGTTTCTGAATGAATTCACATAACCACTTTTTTCTTCATGCAGCATAACCAGAGCTGCGAAGGCAATGCTAGCAGTATGAGTTTCAATACTATCACTGAAAAACTGGACACATTCTGAAAGTAATAAAAATAACAAAGACTTTCAAAATATTTGTGTTCCTGGCAGTCGAGGCATAACTACGGTGATTAAGCCAATTAGGCATAGGCATTAGGAACTCACGTTGCCATGCAGACCCTGGGCTTTTTTGCTCACGATTTTTTTTTTAGTCCAACTCAGACGATCTAACTAACTGGTTAGAGCCTTTATGTAACCCTTGTTGTTTTTCTAGTGGCTTTGTTTACACCTTTTTTTAACTTGGTGGTTTTTGTGGGCTCCACAGGACTGCTCCCTGACCTACCTCTTGGATAGGGAGCAGCTTCCAGGGCCACAGCAGCTCCTCCCAGCATGCCTCACTCCTTAGCTGGGTTGGCAGAAATGAAAATGCCACAGGAAAAACAAGAGAGAGAGCTAAAATAAGCTCACTTGGTTTCATCCTGCCAGAAACTATCTGGGAGAATAATTCAACATCCATCAAATGCGAAAATGTCACAATGAGGAGAAAAAGATACGTATTTGCCACCTTTAAGGAAAATCCATACCCCATACTTGGAGGAGTATGTTTGCAGCATCTAGAAACTCAGCAATACGATCGGTGGCAGGGAGATCCGGGGTCATAGTGAGGTGAGAGGTCAGGGCAAACATGGTCCACAGACAGCTATGCAAGGAGAGGCGTTCCGTTATCTCGAAATGGCTCACATCTGGAAGATATTCAGTTAGAACTGCCCTGGGAGCACGCAGAGAATCGCAGCACACGTGATACTTGGAAGTCTGAGGGAAAGTCCTTTCCTGTCTTGTCTCTCAAATTGTGATCTACCTGCTACTCACACCCCCTCCCTCTTGCCTTCCCCAAAACATGGTTCCAGCGGTTAACCCGTCTCTCCCCTGGATGATCCATCTTTTCTCTCCACTGGCTCATCCCCGTCAGCATCAACCCTTTTGATTTCTTCTAGGTCTTCCAAATCCTTTTCTAGCTCCCCTTTTTCCAAAAGCTCCTGCACCATTTCACCTCCTCTCCTTTTTTTTTTTTTTTTTTGAGTTGGAGTCTCATCTCACTCTGTCGCCCAGGTTGGAATGCAATGGCATGATCATGGCTCACAGCAGCCTCAACCTACTGGGCTCAGGTGATTCTTCCACCTCAGCCTTCCAAATAGCTGGGACCACAGACACGCGCCACTATGCCTAGCTAATTTTTTTTTTTTTTTTTTGAGTTGGAGTCTCACTCTGTCACCCAGACTGGAGTGCAGTGGCCGCTCCCAGTCACCGCAGCCTCGACCTGCTGGGCTCTGGCGATCCTTCCGCCTCAGCCTTCTGAGTAGCTGGAATTACAGACATGCGCTACCATGCCCGGCTGATTTTTTGATTTATTGTAGAGATGAGGTCTCGCTGCCCAGGTGGGTCTCGAACCCGCGGGCTCAGGCAATCCACTCACCTCAGCCTCCCAAAGTGCTGGGATTACAGGCTGAGCCACCGAGCCCGGCTTGCCTAGCTAATTTTTTCATGTAGAGAGGAGGTCTTGCCAAGTTTCGCGGGCTGGTCTTGGACTCCTGGGCTCAGGTAATCCTCTCGCCTCTGCCTTCCAAAATTCTGGGATTATAGATGTGAGCCACCATACCTGGCCTTTTATAAGTCAACTCCGTTTAAGATTTCTTGGCCAAGTCGGGCGTGGTGGCGCGCGCCTGTAGTTCCAGCTACTTGGAAGGCTGAGGCGGAAGGATTGCCGGAGCCCAGCAGGTCGAGGCTGCGGTGGCCGGGAGCGGCCACTGCACTTCAGTCTGGGCGAGAGTGAGACTCCAACTCAAAAAAAATTAAAAAATAATAAATAAATAAATAAATATATTTAAAAAAAAAAAAGATTTCTTGGCCAGGTGTGGTGGCTCATGCTTGTAATCCCAGCATTTTGGGAAGCTGAAGTGGGAGGAATCACTTGAGGCCAGGAGTTTGAACCAGCCTGGCCATAAAAAAAATTACTGCTGTCTCATTCTCAGTTAAACTCTCTCCAATCAGGCTTTTGTCCACCAAAATTGCTCTTGTCAAAGTCACCACTGACCATCATATTGCTAAGTCCACAGTGGTCAGTTCTCAATCCATCAGCGGCATTTCATATAGTTGTTCACTCCCTCCTTAAAAATAGTCCCTTGCTGAGCATGGTGGCTTAAGCCTATAATCCCAGCACTTTGGGAGGCAGAGATGAGAGGATTACCTGGGCCAGAGGTTCGAGACCAGCCTGGGCAACTTGGCAAGACATCATCTCTACAATAAATCAACTAATTATCCAGGTGTGGTGGCATGCGCCTATGGTTCCAGCTTCCTGGAAGGTTAAGGTGGAAGAATAGCCTGAGCCCACCAGTTGGAGGCTAAGGTGGCCATGAGTATGCCACTGCCCTCCAGCCAGGGTGACAGAGTGAGACTCTGACAAAAAAAAAAAAGTGACCTCCCTCTCCATGGCTTCTAGGGAAATGCACACTTTGGTTTTTTTCCTCGCTGATTGGTCCTTCGTTCTCAGTCTCTGTGCTGGATCTTCTTTGTGCCCCTGGTTTCTTGATGTTGGAGTGCCACAGGTTCAGTCCTTGGAGGCTTTTCCCTTTCTATCTCTTGGTGAGCTCACCTTGTGGCTTTAAAAACCATTTGGATGGCCATTGCTTTGTTAAACTCTGCTTTCTCTCCACGTGGCTCTTTGAGCTGTGGCTGCCATGTTTCCTTAGCCTTGGCTCCCTCCCCTACCTTGGGGAGGTGAATCTTCTCTTTCTCTCTCTTCTCTCTCTCTCTCTCTCTCTCTCTCTCTCTCTCTCTCTCTCTCTGTCTCTCTCTCATTTGCTTTCTAAATAAACTTTGCTTGAAAACTTCAAAAGAAAACAAAAAACCATTTGTATGCTAAAGACTTCCAGACTTAGGGTGGGCTCAGTGGCTCAGCCTGTAATCCCAGTACTTTGGGAGCCAAGGTGAGAGGATTGCCTGAGCCCATGGGTTCCAGACAATCCTGGACAAACTGGCGAGACCTAATTTCTACAATAAAAAAAAAAATTAACCAGGCGTGATGGTGCATGACTGTAGTTCCAGCTACTTGGAAGGCTGAGGCAGAAGGATCACCTGAGTCCAGCAGGTCGGGGCTGTGGTGACCGTGATGGTGTCACTGCACTCCAGTCTAGGTGACAGAGTGAGACTCTGACTCAAATTAAAAAAAAAAAATTCTTTTTTTGAGATGTGCTCTCACTATGTTGCTCAGGCTGGCCTTGAACTGTTGGGCTCATGTGATCCTCCTGCCACAGCCTCTCAAGTAGCTAGGAACATAGACGTGCTCTTGCATACCTGATGACACCTCTCTTAAACTCACACCTCAAATACAATTCGTGGGCAAATCCTATTGGCTCTACCTTTAAGACCTACCCAAATCTGTCCACTGCTGGTGCTATTATGATCTCGTGAAATCACCATAATTTCTCTTCTAGATTAATGCAATAACTCTTGCTTCTGCCTATTTAAAAATGATACCACAGCTGAGTGTGGTGGCACAGGCCTGCTATCCCAGCATTTTGGGAGGTGGAGATGAGAGGATTGCCTGAGCCCAGGGTTTCGAGACCAGCCTAGGCAACTTGGCAAGACCTCATCTCTGCAATAAATGAAAAAAATGAGCCAAGCATGGTGGCACATGCCTATAGTTCCAGCTACTTGGAAGACTAAGGCAGAAGGATCACCTGAGTCCAGCAGGTCGGGGCTGTGGTGGCCATGAGTGTGCCACTGCATTCCAGTCTGGGCAACAGAGTGAAACTCCAACTCAAAAAAAAAAAAAAAAAAAAAAAAAAAAAAATATATATATATATATAATCAACTTTATTGAGGTATAGTTTATATATACATAACTCAATGCACCCACTTTAAGTGTGCATTTTGATGAGTCTGACAAATTTATGCATGTTTACTACCATAATCAAGACCTAGAACATTTCTGTCCTGTCAAAAAGTTTCCTTTTGCTGGGCGTGGTGGCTCACGCCTATAATCCCAGCACTTTGGGAGGCTGAGGTGAGAGGATTGCCTGAACCCAGGGATTCAGAATTAGTCTGGGCAACTTGGCAAGACCTTGTGTCTACAATAAATCAGAAAAATTAGCCGGGCATGGTGGTGCGTGGCTACGGTTCCAGCTACTTGGAAGGCTGAGGCGGAAGGATTGCCTGAGTCCAGCAGGTTGGGGCTGCAGTGGCCATGAGGGGCCACTGCACTCTAGCCTAGGCAACAGAGTGAGACTCTAATTAAAAAAAAAAAAGTTTCCCTTTGTCCCTTTTTTGCAGTAAATTATCTCCCCATCCCTGTCTCCAGGCAACAGTTGATGGGCTTTTCTATTTTATTTTATTGAGTCTGGGGTCTCACTCTGTTGCCCAGGCTGGAGTACAGTGGCATGATCACAGCTCACTGCAGCCTCAACCTCCTGGGCTCAGACTATCCTTCCACCTCAGCCTCCTGAGCAGCTGAGACTACGGTGTGTGCCACCATGCTAGAGGAATTCTTAAATTTTTTTTTTTTGTAGAGATGAGGGCTCCCCATGTTGCCCAGGCTGGTCTTGAACTCCTGGGCTCAAGCGATGGTCCCACCTCAGCCTCTCAAGATGCTGGGATTACAGGCATGAGTCACCATGCCAGGCCAAGTTTTTTTAATTTTAGCTCTTCTAGTGGGTGTGTAGTGGTATCTCCATTGTGGTTTTAATTTGCATTTTCCGATGACTAATGAAGTGAACAATCTTTTCATGTGCTTATAACCATCCATATATCTTTTTTGGTAAAATGTCCTCAAATGATTTGCCTATGTCTCTAATTGCATTATTGTTTTCTTGTTGAGTTGTAAGAGTTCTTTATACATTCTGGACACAAGTCCTTCATCAGATAGTTGCATTACAAATATTTTCTTCCAGCATGTGGGTTGCTTTTCATTTTCTTTTTTTTTTTCCCCTTTGGTCTCTTTTTGAGTCAGAGTCTCATTCTGGTCACCCAGGCTGGAGTGCAGCAGCATCTCACAGCCACCGCAGCCTCGACCTGCTGGGCTCAGGTAATCCTTCCACCTCAGCCTTCCAAGTAGCTGGAACTACAGGCATGCGCCACCACGCCTGGCTAATTTTTGGTTTATTGTAGAGATGAGGTCTTGCCAGGTTGCCCAGGCTGGTCTTGAACCTATGGGCTCAGGCAAACCTCTCACCTCCCAAAGTGGTGGGAGTATAGGCGTGAGCCACTGCACCCAGCCTAATTTTTAAAATTTATTGTAGAGGCGAGGTTTCACCATGACCAGCTTAGGCTGGTCTCTAACTCCTGGGTTCAAGCAGTCCTCTCACCTGGTCTTTCGAAGTACTGGGATTACAGGCATGAGCCACTGTGCCTTGCTGCTGTGAGTTTCTATAGGGAGACAATATAGCATCCTGGTAAAGATGAAAGACATGAAAAACAGACAGACTTGGAACTGAAATCTACAGCCTATGCACAGTGGCCTTGATTGGGCAAGTCCCTTAAACTCTCTGAACCTCTTTCCTCATAGTCAAAATGGAAACAATCACAATTTTAATAAGATAATATATGCAAAGCCCCTGTCCCAATCCTGGACACATGGATGAGGTTTAATAAATGTTAGATGTCATTACTGTCATCGTCATCATCATGATTGTTGTTATTAAAGTAAATTTGAGGGCCATTGCCTGCCTAGACCCTGGTGTGGCCATGTGCTCTTTGAGCTATGGCTATCGCCGTGCTTCCTGGCTTTGGCCCCCTCTCCCACCATGAGGAAGTGAATCTTCTCTCTTCCTTCTCTTTCTCTCTCTAATTTACTTTTAAATAAACTTTTCTCTCTGAAAAAAAATAAAATAAAGTCGATTTGAAGCTTCCTATACCAACTTTGCCAACAGGATATGGTGAATAGCATTTCTTTTTTTTTTTTTTTTTGAGTTGGAGTCTCACTCTGTCACCCAGACTGGAGTGCAGTGGCCGCTCCCGGCCACCACGGCCTCGACCTGCTGGGCTCCGGCAATCCTTCTGCCTCAGCCTTACAAGTAGCTGGAACCACAGGTGTGCGCCACCACCCTTGGCTAATTTTTTGATTTTTGTAGAGATTAGGTCTTGCCAAGTTGCCCAGGCTGGTCCTGAATCCACGGGCTAAGGCAGTCCTCTCACCTCTGCCTCCCAAAGTGCTGGGATTACAAGCTTGAGCCACCATGCCTGGCCTATAATTAAATTATTGTAGGAGCATTTCCCAAAGAGTAATGAGCCACACATTTCACAGTATGTTTTCCTAACAAAAATTTGGGGGTGTTTGTAATTTGTTAGAGCCATATGTCAACAGATTTCTTCCAAACATCTAAGAATAGAATAACCTCAAATTATTTTTACCACAAAAGGACCATCTAAAAATGTCCTTCTTGGCTGGTTCTGCCTCAGCTTCATGAAGTCAGGTCTGGAAGAGTTTCTGTAAGTTTAACGAGCTTGTAGCAATCGCCTGTTTGTTCTCTTCTTCTGCTTGACCATGGCAACCACCCACCAGTCATGTGCTAGGCCTTAGGACAGATTATAGATTTACCTGCTCCACTTACTTTTTTTCTCACCTTCTTCAGTAACACATGACTAACAGAAATTTTGTAATTTCTGGTTCAGGGAACTTTCGGGCAAGTTAGTGGCACAACTACTTCCCCACCACCATTATTTATATGTCATTTATAGTTGAGCTACCTTGTCACGTTTAGAATCCTAGACTAAAATTTTATTTTAATTATTGTTATTTTTTGAGTCAGAGTTACTCTGTCACCCAGGCTGGAGTGCAGTAGCACAATCATGGCTAACCATAGCCTTGACCTCCTGAGCTCAGGTGATCCTTCTACCTCAGCCTCCTGAGTACCTGGGACTATAGCACATACCATCATGCCCGGCTAATATTTTAATTTTTTTGTAGAGATGAGGACTCGCTATGTTGTTTAGGTTGGTCTTGAACTCCTGGGCTCAAGCAATCCTCCTGCCTTGACCTCCCAAGGTGCGATTACAGGTGTGAGCCACTGCACTTGGTTAGCATCCTAGACTAAATATTTAATAAGCAATCTAGGTTCAAACACTGGTCGCCTTTAATGCGTGTGTATGTGTATATATATATATACATAAAGTTAAATATATATATATATTTAAAGTTGGAGTCTCATACTGTCACCCAGGTTGGTATGCAGTGGCACTCTCATGGCCATCACAGCCTTGACCTGCTGCGCTCAGGCGATCCTTCTGCCTCAGTCTTCCAAGTAGCTGAAACTACAGGCGTGTGCTACCACGCCTGGCTTACTTTTTGATTTATTGTAGAGATGAGGTCTCGCCAAGTTGCCCAGGAGGGTCTCGAACCCGCGGGCTCAGGCAATCCACTCTCCTCGGCCTCCAAAAGTGCAGGATTACAAGCTGAACCATCGAGCCCAGCTTTAATGCATAAATATTTTATCTTATTTTATTTTATTTCTTTGAGCTGGAGTGTCACTCTGTCACCTAGACTGGAGTGAAGTGGCCGCTCCCGGCCACTGCAGCCTCGACCTGCTGGGCTCCGGCGATCCTTCCGCCTCAGCCTTCCAAGTAGCTGGAACTACAGGTGCGCACTACCACGCCCGGCTCATTTTTGATTTATTGTAGAGATGAGGTCTTGCCAAGTTGCCCAGGCAGGTCTCAAACCCGTGGGCTCAGGCAATCCACTCGCCTCGGCCTCCCAAAGTGCTGGGATTACAGGCTGAGCCGCCGCGCCCAGCCGCTGCATAAATATTTTAAATCAACCACTCACAAAGGGTGATTCTTGAGTTCCTTCTGATAATTGCTAAGCTGTATGCACAAAAATGTCATGATGTACTCTGTGGTGACTTTCCCAGAGGATGAAAACACAGCAGAACTGAGTCTGATGTAACCAGGTTGTGATGACAGAGGGGCTTTTGCTGTTTGGGTGATTTGAAACCTGCGTGGCTGGGGTGGTGGGGCCCATTCTCTAGTGAAACATCCTGAAAACGCTAAATGACTCACCTTCACACTCTCGTCGATCTCGGGGCTTCAGTTCCAACCACACAGGGCGCATGCAGCTTGGTTTTGATGACTTGCCATAGAGTAAGTAAGATTTAACTAAATGCTTATTTGCTTCCTTACCACTGAATTCTATTCTCTCTCCCCATGTTTCTTTGGGGCATAATATTCTTTTTCAGAGACAGAAAAGCTGGTTCCTAGCTGGGCTTGGTGGCTCAGCCTGTAAATCCCACACTTTTGGGAGGCTGAGGCGGAAGGATCGCCGGAGCCTGGCAGGTCGAGGCTGCGGTGGCCGGGAGCGGCCACTGCACTCCAGTCTGGGCGACAGAGTGAGACTCCAACTCAAAAAAAAAAAAAAAAAGAAAAGCTGGTTCCTGGCATAACAAAATTATTCTGCCTTCTGATTACATTTCCAGGTACACAGAATGTCTCTGGGTATCTATGTGTGCTTCTTTCTGTTTCTCTGCTTCTTTCAGGTTTTGAAAGAACCTCTTCCTGAGGACACCTGGCCAAGGCAAAGTTGTGTCGAGTGAGGCCCTCAGAGCTATGACTGGCAGGGCAGAGGAACCTGCTAATGGCCCAAGCAAATGTGACATTTCCTCAGCACAGGTGTGTTGCTGGTGAGGATGGCGACCCAGCTAAGGCCCATTGCCTTTGGTAAATTAAAGCCTGGCTTTCTTCTGTAGTATAGATGAATGAATGCCTCTGAGAGGGCAGCACTTTAGGTTATCGGTTTTAGCTTATGGGTTTTACTTTTTTTTAAGTTGGAGTCTCACTCTTTCACCCAGGCTGGAGAGCACTGGCACCATCACGGCTTACCACTGCCTCGACCTCCTGGACTCAGGTGATCCTTCTGCCTCAGCCTCCTGAGTAGTAGGAGTGCAGGTATGCACCACCATGCCCAGCTTGATCTTTTTTTGTGTAGAGATGAGGTCTTTCTATGTTGCCTAGGCTGGTCGTGAACTCCTGAACTCAAGCAATCCTCCAGCCTTAGCGCCCCAAAGTGCTGGGATTATAGACTGAGCCATCGCACACTGGGCCATCAGTTTTACATACTTTAATAGGTTTCTATTTCCCGTGAACTGATGTTTACAGGAGAGGTGATACAGGAGGGAGGTAGATCCAAATAGAACATAAGACCACGGGGTATAGAAGGAGCAGGAGGAGGGACAGAGGGGTGACCATGTTGAAGGATAGGGAAGAGCGAAAGTATGCCAAACCCCAAATCTTTACACTTTCCAGTTCCTCCTAAGTCATCTTGGAAGTGCAGTGCGGAGGCCTTTGAGGCTGTGGGGTAGATAGCCCATGGCATTGGGGCTCTCAGCCTCTGCTGTGTATTAGCATCAAACAGAAGGGTAAAAAACTACCTAAGTTTATTTTGTTGTTGTTGTTGTTTTCTTTTTTTTGAGTTGGAGTCTCACTCTCACCCAGACTGGAGTGCAGTGGCTGCTCCTGGTCACTGCAGCCTCGACCTGCTGGGCTCCGGCGATCCTTCCGCCTCAGCCTTCCGAGTAGCTAGAACTACAGGTGCGTGCTACCACGTCCGGCTCATTTTGATCTGTTGTAGAGATGAGGTCTCGCCAAGTTGCCCAGGTGGGTCTTGAACCCGCGGTCTCAGGCAATCCACTCACTTCAGCCTCCCAAAGGCGCGGGATTACAGGCTGAGCCA
>NW_007260263.1:572226-572491 GCF_000164805.1 Carlito syrichta | reverse complement strand
TAGGGCCAAGGGATTCATCTTTCTTTCTTTTTTGGGGGGTGGGTGGGGTGGGGTAGGTTTGGCATCTTACCCTGATGCCTAGATTAGAGAGCAATGGAATGATCACGGCTAACCACAGCCTCGACCTCTTGGGTTCAGGAGATCCTTCTGCACCAGCCTTCCAAATAACCAGTACTACAAGTATATGGCACCTGGCTAATTTATTTATTTATTTATTTTTTGAGTTGGAGTCTCACTCTGTCGCCCAGACTGGAGTGCAGTGGCA
>NW_007260263.1:569730-572206 GCF_000164805.1 Carlito syrichta | reverse complement strand
GAGGTCTCGCCCGCCCAGGCGGGTCTCGAACCCGCGGGCTCAGGCAATCCACTCACCTCAGCCTCCCAAAGGCGCGGGATTACAGGCTGAGCCACCGAGCCCGGCTACTAATTTATTTTTATTTTTATTTTTATTTTTGTAGAGACGAGGTCTTACTATGTTGCTTAGGCTGATCTTGAACTCTTGGGTTTAAGCAATCCTCTCACCTAGGCCTCCCAAAGTGCTGGGATGACAGATGTGAGCCCCCGCGCCTCAGGTTAGCGTGTCCCATCACGGCTCACCGCAGCTTCCACCTCCTAGCCTCAGGCGATTTCTGCCTCAGCTTCCCGATGCCTGGCCTGGGATCAGTATTTTTATAAACTCTCCCAGTGTTTCTTAAAGGTAGCCAGGGTTGAGAACCCCAACCCAAAGGAAGCTTTAGGAGTCCCCAAGAGTGGGGATCCCCACTTTAGAATCGGGGGAAGTCCTAAGGACTGTTCAGCAATGGAAGAAATCCCCACTTTTATTTTGTGGGAAGAAGAGAAGGAGGTGGGTCAGGCACCACCCTGGAAACTCCCTGGCCCTCAGAACACGCCCTAGTCTCTCTAAGCAGGCACTGGCCTTCCTAAACACATGTGGCCTGTGATGTTCATGCCCCTTTTTTCAGGACCAAATTCCACTGGAGATATTTACAACTAACCTTTTCTCAAGTTAGATTTCATAGGAGCCGGTACAGTTGTAACACGATTTTCCAGTTCAGCATGGATTGAGACCTACTTCCCCAGCAGCAAGAAAAGCCTGTAGGGTTTTATGGCAGGTTTCTTAAGCATAATCGTATAGCAATTTACAACTGCCATAGGTGTGGACAAAGTATGTAGTAATATAATACAGTTTAAAATCAGATTAATGATCCTGAGCTTCTAGATTGGAACTGAAAGAAAAACCCTATCTCTTTCAAGATCTTGATAAGTCTGATAAACAAGGAATAATTAGAAAACTAACACAGTCTCAGTTTTCTTATCTTAAAAATGAGGTTGGCTGGGCTCGGTGCCTCAGCCTGTAATCTCAGCACTTTGGGAGACTAAGGTGAGAGGATTGCCTGAGCCCACGAGTTCGAAAGCAGCCTGGGCAACTTGGCCAGACCTCATCTCTACAATAAATCAGAAAATTAGCTGGGCTTGGTGGCGTGTGTCTGTAGTTCCAGTTATTGGAAGGCTGAGGCAGAAGGATCGCCAGAGACCAGCAGGTTGAGGCTGCGGTGCCTGTGAGCGGCCACTGCACTCCAGCCTGGGTGACAGAGTGAGACTCCAACTAAAATAATAATAAGATTGAAAATACTGCCTTGCCGGGCTCAGTGGCTCAAGCCTATAATCCCAGCACTTTGGGAGGCCAAGGTGAGAGGATTGCCTGAGCCCGTGGGTTTGAGAGCAGCCTGGGCAACTTGGCGAGACTTCGTCTCTACAATAAATCAAAAAATTAGCTGGGCATGGTGGCACGTGCCTGTAGTTACAGCTACTTGGAAGGCTGAGGCAGAAGGATCACCTGAGTCCAGCAGCTTGAGGCTGCAGTGGCCTTGAGCATGCCTCTGCACTCCAGCCTGGGTGACAGAGTGAGACTCCAACTCAAAAAAGAAAAGAAAACAATCACCTTATGTAGCTAGTTCTCAATTTCAGGCAGGCACGGAAATGAAAGTAAGTGCCTGTATTAGCTCACCAAATGTCAAGATTTGGTAGAAAGATCTTACTTTGGTAGAGATTTTAGTGTTGTCTTTTTTTTTTTCTTTTAACTTTTCAGAGGTTTTGGCCATTTCATCTTTTAAAAAAACTATTGTTATTTTTAATGAGCCCTTTTACAGAAAATTTATTTTATCTTATCTTCCTTCCAACTGCTTAATAGTAAAATTAAATCCTAGCTTCAGCAATTTTCAACACATGGACTGTCTCATTTCTTCTAGACCAAACTACTTCCATCCTCTGTGGCCCCCCAGGTTATTTTGAAACAAATCCCAGCCCCTCCCTTTTAAAAATCATTTTATTCTTTGGTGCTTCAATATTTAAAACATGTTTTGAGATAAACAGTAGTAGTTTCAGCAGTAGCAAATGTGTAAATTGAGACCTCCTGGCACCCTGCACAAGGTCTTATTAGTAGGAGAGTTAGGACTTGAAACAAACTTTTTAGACTTTATTAGAAAAAAGCGATACTTTTTGAAAGCTCATTAAAAATGTAACATGTCTCTTGGATAAACATGTTTTTACAAAAATAAATACCAAGCCGGGCTCGGTGGCTCAGCCTGTAATCCCGTGCCTTTGGGAGGCTGAGGTGAGTGGATTGCCTGAGCCCGCGGGTTCAAGACCCGCCTGGGTGGCGAGACCTCATCTCTACAATAAATCAAAAAATCAGCTGGGCGTGGTAGCGCATGCCTGTAATTCCGGCTACTCGGAAGGCTGAGGCGGAAGGATCGCCGGAGCCCAGCAGGCGAGGCTGCGGTGGACGGGAG
>NW_007260263.1:568476-569614 GCF_000164805.1 Carlito syrichta | reverse complement strand
AGCGGCCACTGCGCTCCAGTCTGGGCAACAGAGTGAGACTCCAACTCAAAAAAATAAATAAATAAATAAATAAATAAATATCAAATATATATTGCTTGGGTTGGTTCTGAAGGATTAGGGAATAAATAAATTGTGAGACTGAGTTATCAAGCCAAAGGACTAGATGGGACTTGATTATCTCGTCCAACCCTTCATTGTAAAGATGAAGAGATTGGGGTCTACAGTGAATAAGATAATTTTTTTTTTTTAAGAACACAGAAAAGCCTGTATTCACTGACTGGAATTTTTAAAAGTGAATTAGTTGACATTTTGCAAAGATGAGACAAAATATTTCAATGGGTGAAATAAATAAGAACTTGCTTTAAAAGAATTGACAATTTAGGCCAGGCGTGGTGGCTCATGTCTGTAATCCCAGCACAAGTGAATGGCTTGAGCCCAGAAATTTGAGACCAGCCTAGGCAACTTGGTGAGACCTTGTCTCTACAATAAATCAAAAAATTATGGCCAGATGCAGTGGCTCACGCCTAATAATCTCAGCACTTTGGGAGGCCGAGGTGAGAGGATTGCCTGAGCCCACTGGTTCGAGACCAGCCTGGGCAACTTGGCGAGACCTCATCTCTACAATAAATTAAAAAATTAGCTGGACGTTCCAGCTACCTGGAAGGCTGAGGTGGAAGGACCGCCTGAGCCCAGCAGGTTGAGGCTGCAGTGGCTGGGAGCATGCTACTGCCCTCCAGCCTGGGCGACAAAGTGAGACTCCAGCTCAAAACAAAACAAAACCAAAAAAAAACAAGGTGAAAGTGTGTGAGGTTGTGTCTAGTCACAGGAAATGGCAGGGAAACAAGCATAAATTACAGATGTAGAACTCAGGGTCACATAGTCTAGGGTCATTCATGGGTATAACAGGCAAGTCATGATGCCAACACAGGCGAATCTGCTGGGGTCTCAAAGAGACATCCCAGGAAGTTGATACTGTAGTGGCCTTCTGAACACCGAGGTCTTTAAGATTCAATAACAAGCCAGGCTCAGTGGCTCAGCCTGTAATCCCGCGCCTTGGGAGGCTGAGGTGAGTGGATTGCCTGAGCCCGCGGGTTCGAGACCCGCCTTGGCAACTTGTTGAGCCCTCATCTCTACAATA